>NC_142028.1:115738495-116038495 GCF_982192425.1 Myodes glareolus | reverse complement strand
TGTCAAAATAGTTAAAATCAAAAACACCAATGATAGCCTATACTGGAGAGGATGTGGAGTAAGGGGAACACACATCCATTGTTGGTGGGAATGCAAACTTGTGCAGCCACTTTGGAAATCAGTGTGGGAGTTTCTCAGGAAACTGGGAGACAACCTACCTCAGGATCCAGCAACTCCATTCTTGAGAATTTACCCAAGAGTTGTCCAACCATACTATAAAAGCATTTGTTCAACAATGTTCATAACAGCACTATTTGTAATAGCCAGAACCTTGAAACAACCTAGGTGCCCCTCAATAGAAGAATGGATAAAGAAGGTGTGGCACATATACACTTTAGAGTTTTACTCAGCAGTAAAAAAACAATGACATCTTGAATTATGCATGCAAATGAATGAAATTAGAAAAACTTTACTGAGTGAGATAACCCAGACCCCAGAAAGATGAATATGGTATGTATTCACTCATTAGTGGATTCTAGCAATAAATAAAGGACATTGGGCCTCTAATTCGTGATCCTAGAGAAGCTAAATAAGAAGGTGAACCCAAAGAAAATCATATAGTTATCCTCCTGGACATTGGAAGTCGACAAAATCGCAGGGCAAAAGTTGGGTGCATGGGAGTGGGGATGGGGTGAGAAAAAGGGGAGATGGGGAGAGAGAAGGGAGAAGGGGAGGATTGGGGAAAGCTTGCGGGAATGGGATGGTTGAGATGGAGGAAGGGTGGATATGGGAGCAGGGAAGTAGGTATCTTAATTAAGGAAGCCATTTTAGGGTTGGCAAGAGACTTGGCACTAGAGGGGCTCACAGGTGTCCAAGATGTCCCCAGCTAGGTCCTTGAGCAGCAGAAGAGAGGGTGCCTGAACTGACCTTATCCCATAGCCACATTGATGAATATCTTGCATATCACCATAGAACCTTCATCTGGCGATGGATGGAGACAGAGACAGAGACCCACACTGGAGTAACGTACTGAGCTCCCAAAGCCCAAATGAAGAGCAGAATGAGGGAGAACTTGAGCAAGGAAGTCAGAACAGCGAGGGGTGCATTCACCCACGGAGACGGTGGGACTGATCTAATGGGAACTCACCTAGGCCAGCTGGACTGGGACTGAATGAGCATGTGATCAAACCAGACTCTCTGATTGTAGCTGACAATGAGGGCTGACTGAGAAGTCAAGGGTAATGACATTGGGTTTTGATTCTACTGCATGGACTTGCTTTGTGGGAGCCTAGTCTGTTTGGATGCTCACCTTCCTAGACCTGGATGGATGTGGGAGGAACTTGGACTTCCCACAAGGCAGGGTACCCTGACTGCTCTTAAGACTGGAGAGGGAGGGGGAGGGGAAGTGGGGGAGTGGGAGGGAGATGGGAGGAGGAGAAAACGTGGAAAAGAAATAAAAATAAAATAAAATGGCTATTCTACCTTGTTTCTTAGGTCCTTTAGTGTGAAATGCCTTTTCCTATCCTTTTACCCAGAAATGGTATTATCCTTGATAGTTGGATGATTTTCTTGGATTCAACAGAAGTGCTGATTCTGTTCTTTAATTAATCTATTAGTCTGTTTCTTTTTATTGGAGAATTAAAACCTTTGATGTCAATTATTATCAACGAACAGAGATTGATAAATTCTGTTATTTTGTTGTGGTGGTGTACCTTTTTTTCTCTACCTATTTTGATTTGCTGGTCTGATATTATTTATTCCTGGTTTTTGATTATAGTTTACATCTTCTGGTTGATGTATTCCTTCTATCACTTTCTGTGGGAGTAGATTTGAAGTTAGATAATGCTTAAATTTGGTTATAATCTGTTGTGATTGAAATTTTTGCTGGGTATAGTAGTTCAGCTTGCATATCTAAGAGTTTGTGAAACTTCTATATAAGCCCTTCTCAGTTTTACAATCTCCACTGAAAATTCAGGTGTTATTCGAATAGGTCTGCCTTTATACTTTGTGATATTTTCCCTTTGAGGATTTTAATATTCTTTCATTGTTCTGTACATTTCATGTTTTGATTATTATGTGTCATAGTGAATTTCTTTTCTGGTCTAGTCTGTTTCATGTGCTGTGTGCATCTTTTGGTGCATACAGTCATGTTGACCTCTTTCTTTAGTTTGGGGAAATTTATGTCTTTGAATTTGTTGAAAATATTTTATATGCCTTTGATCTGCGTTTCTTCTCCTTCCTCTATTCCTATTATTTATAAATTTTGTCCTTTCACAGTGTCCCATGTTTTCTGTGTGTTTCATACCTGGATGACTTTAGATTTAATTTTTCTTACCAAAGTTATCTGTTTTTTCTATATTGTTATCAATGCATAAAATTCTGTCTTCCAACTCTTGTATTCTGTTGGTGAATGTGCCTCCGAGGTTTCTGTTTGACTTACTAAATTTTTCAGTTTTAGTTTCACTCAGTCTGAGTACATTTTTTTTAATCATTTTTCCTCTTGCAAGCCTTACATTGTTTTCACCATTTCAATTCACTCTTTCTTTGTTCATAGATTTCTATTAGGGATTTTGATTTCTTCTTTAAGGATCTCTAATATTTTCATAAAGGCAACTTTGAAGTCCTTGTCTTGAACTTCAGCTGTATTGGACTCCTCAGGACTTACTGTGGTAGGGTTGCTGAGCTCTAGAGGAGAAATATTGGCTGGCTGTTATTGTTGTGTTAATAAACAAACTGAAAAATATAGAGATAAGAAAATATGGAAGTTTGGAAACTCCAGAACAATCAACACGTGAATGTGGAGGAAGTACAAACTCAGCATTTTTGGTACTAGTGATCAAAGTACTGGAGTTACCGCTGAGTTTAAAGTTTCCATCTACCTAGTGTGTAGATAAGATGCTAAAAAGGAGATTGATTATGTAAAAATAAATACTGAAACAGTAAGAAAGTTTAGGGGAATTGTGTTTCTATTCACAGCTTTTGGAGACCCTGACCAATCATGTAAGCAAGAACATTTTTTTCTCTTTATCTGTATTTCTCTTGAGGGCATGAACTAGATGACATTGTATTCTTTCTCATGACAGTAGCTCCATGCATATGTGGGGGAATTTGACAAGGCATACGTGCACTTTCTAGATCAAATGTGGACTGTCAATAAAAGATGTATTTCAGTCTTGTGTCTGGGTTTCTTTATCTTGGCATACATTGGGTTAATGTTCTGTAAAGGAATAGAGATTCTAGGCAGTTTGGGTCTCCAGGTTGCTGCTGAAGAACAATGTAAGCCACCTTATTAAAGAAGAAAATAAGGTTTAAAATGAAAGGGTGGGCTGCTTAAATATTCCCAAGTTCCCTGTAGATAGTGGGAAAAAATAGTTCAAATAAAGAAAGGAAAAAGAATAATATAGCATATATATAACCCCCTGACTGAATTGCTAACTGTTATAGGCACATATCTGAGTCCAAAGGCACCAACTAAAATCTCCAGTGACAGTGACTCACACCAGAGTCATATATTCAGGAATAGAATTGGAAATAGTTTATTAAGAAAAGAAAAGAATTCTCAAACTATTGTCATTTTTATAAAATATGTTTTGTTTTGTTTTTTATAGTTTCTCATTTTTAGTTCTGTGTGGTTGTCTCCATTGCCTGCTTGGTTAATTATAATCAAGCAGGAGACACAACTCCGGGAGAATCTGTCAAGGTGTTTCCAAAGAGGTTTAACTAGGGGAGGAAGACCAAACCTTAGTGCAGGCAGCACTATGCAAAGGTTGTCTTCACAGACTGAATAAAAGAGATACTGAGCTGAAGCAGAATACAGCTTTCTGCCTCCTGGCTAGTGACACAATGTGACCACGCTTCTGCCACCACAGTGAGGGGCATTTTTGCTACCATTCCTTCTTGTCATGATCTACTGTGCACCCTCAAACTGTGAGATTAAAAAAAAAACCTGTGTTCATACCTGCTTTTGTCAGATATATTTGTCATGGCCTCTAAAATTGATAATGACAGCTACGATCTATTTACAGGTATCTTGAGGTGTTCTATATTTTTGTGGTTTATGAAACAAAGCAGTTTGAAAATTCCCATACTGTATTCTATTTCTTAGTACAGCTTAACTTTGACTAACATTGGCTTTGTACAATATTTGCTAAAATATGTGACATGTTCTTCATTGCCTGTCCAAAAAAATAAAATTAGGCATACTGGAGACCAGAAAATGGGGCTCTGTCCCTCAAAGCACTGAAGTCTCCAACTTCAACTGTGTATAGGTTATTTACAGAGGATGCACTTCTCCCATGTTTCTCTGGCATGAGTTTTTCTAAGCATGTACTGTCAACTCATTCTATCCAGGCTGGGAAGGAGTCCAGTCTTTTTCTTCCAACTAGCTTATTTCACATATTCATCTTCATGTCCCCATCTTCAGTCCCTGTTTTCCTATCAATTCAAATCTCTCTAAAGAAAGCCCCAGTTTTTCATTTTATTAGCTCCTTATTATGAGGCCTGACTTGTCAATGAGTGCATAGACAAATGGATGAATTAGAGAGCTTTTGTTTTGATTTTTATATGAAACTAACAATAACCCAGATAATTTAGCTGTCTTTATGAAAATCTGAATTACTAACTTCTGGTTCATCTAGGAACATTTTTCATTCATCTTTGTATATTTAGTGCTTAGCAAAGAGACTGGCTTCTAAAGTATTCAATAAATAAGTAGTTGAATAATAAAGGAGATGACTTTATATTTTTGTACCTAAATTGTTGCCTAGAGAGATGTTGGACATTTTATGTTCCAGGCAGTAATTTGAGAATAGAAATTACAGTCACTCTCTTCACTAGATGAATACTGTTCTTGAGGATGAAGTGTTTGAAAATCTGGGGAAGAAAAGAAGACAATAATTTCAAGTAACTAAGAAGAAGGCAGGGATTGACTTCCATGTTTTCTCCAATACTCTAGAAAGTGTTAGAAAAATGATTGTTCCACACAGGTCATTTAAGAAATTTTCAAAGCTTTATCATGGCATTAATATTGCCCTTTCTCTAGCGTAAGGCAGCGTAAATGGAAGTTTGATGACTGGGCTTCTATTTCCTGGCATCTTGACACCACATATAGATTCAGTAAGAGCCTTGTATGACTTGTGGTCAGTCTATCACTGAATATAAAAGGCAACTTTTTTCACCTTAAATGTGTGAGTCCAGGCAAGTGCATACACATAATCCCTACTAGAGTGGCACTCTGATCTTGACCTCTGAATTTCCAGAACTATAATAACGTATGTATGCCTACCACACCAATATATGTGCTGTTCCATTATAGCATCATTAATATTATCAGAAATATGGACTTGTCTATACTTCTTGCTAGTAACACAAAGCACCTAAAAGTTGCATATTAAGAATACTGATTGCTTTTACTCTAATTTTTTGCTCATTACTAAGATTTGCACCCTTATAAAACTTGGATTTTCCTGAGTATAGAGTATGAATAGTGTTTTTCTATCCATTATAAATTGTTTTCAGACATACCTGATTTATATTATTAAGGAAGCTAATCGTAGCTCTCTAGTAGATTCAGGATGGGATTGGGTTATAGTAGATAATCCATGTGATTAGAAGATCATCACTGTTAGCGTTACTGGTGACCTCTGGGAAGGAAGAAGGACAGAAAATTAAGTTAAGGAGAAATAACCAATGATTTAATCAATATCAATACATTATAGATCCTTTGAAAACCCTTAATTATATGGATCCAATAGTTTTCAGGATAATGAAATTATAGAGGTGCTAGGAGAGTACTGGTCTTCTCTGCAGAAGATCCTATGCTCAGGAAAATTCTGGATCATATTTTATCAAATTTATCATCAGGTTTTTTTATGTGTAAGTCAAAATATGCTATAAAATACACTGGTAATGCTAAGCTGTTTTCCTTGAGTATTGCGAGTCATTATAGAAAATTATTGAATCTGAATAAAAGGTTAAAAGAACTTTCAACTTGTAACCAATTACCCAAGAGTTTTGAGTAACCTGGAGATCCATTATTTTCAGTGTCTGAAGTGGAAACCAGTCTCCTGATCTAAGTTCTTAAAAGTTAGATATGTGATAACTATTGTCAGTTAGTTCCAGTTTTGAATGAAATAGTAGGACACCCAGATCGTATCTTCAGAGAACTAGAAAACTGGTTGGCACAGAAAGAATTCCCATTTGGTATTGCAAGTGTGACAAGAGAAACAGTATTTTCTTTTATAGACAGAGCTGACTCAGATTTTCTATTTTAAATAAAAGAACCCCCCCTCTCTTTCTCTCTCTCCCTCTCTTTCTCTCTCTCTCTTTCTCTCTCCATTTCAAGATTCCTTTCTAGTCAGTCAAGGTCAAGTATCAAATTTCAATTCTTCTTACTTATCTTTATCCTTCATAAATATGGATATCCTTCATATCCATAAGATTCATTATTTTGATGCTCTTTCCCTTGAATGTGTCCAGTCATAAACCTATAGCTCATTATCCCTTCACATATTCATTCTACTTCATGGAATTTAACTCTCCATTTCTTCCTAGAGCCCTCTGGTTCACTTGAAAAGTACTCACAGTACTGTTACTTTCCCCTTCCAATTTAGTCCTTTTGGGTCTTCATATTTAGAGTTTCCTCTACTTTCAAAATTCTACTACAAATGTTGTTCATTCCAAAAACACACACACACAACAACAACAACAACTACCTAATACTATTGTGCTTTTTATAACACATTACCTAATTTACTACTCTAAAGACGTACTGTTCCTCTTCTCACACTTTCATAATGTTTCCAAGGTACTTCACTTTAACTCATCAGCATTTTAGACATGGGATAAAGGACTATATTTCATTTTCTATTATCCACAGTACATATCTCACTGACAAAATGATGGTGATACATGTATAACCAATTAATATTTGTGACATTTTCTGCTATATCTAAAAAAAAGTAGGTTTCTCTGAATGGGCTTTGTCAATGTGCTAAGCTCTAGGTGCTTTGAACTCTGAAATGAAAGAAAATTATCAAAAACAAGAAGAAGTCTGCCCCAGTAAGTTAGCAAGACATGTCCCTGTGTGAGGAGCTGGAGGAAACGGAATCAAGAGGTATTTAGGAGTGAAGGGTCTTATTTAATTTAATTGCTCATCTTGTTTTAACTATATTCATTTTGTTCTCACAAATTTTTGCTTCCTCTTGTTTTTGCCTTGAATCAATTTACATCTTGCCATATACAATTCTCTAATTTTAATCAAATACTCATAACATATTTTACTACTAAGTCATGAGATTACTTCCCTTTATTGATTACCAAATCTTTCCTGTCCTGAAGAGTTTTATCAAATAGATTTTAAATGTCAATACAACATATTCTTCCAAAGTATTCTTAATAATAAAGGAGAACTATTTCTCTTTTTTACTAGTGAATATAAAATGCAGAGAATAACTATATAAAAAGTCATTGATGATCTATATGGTCAAAGATTTTCTGATGCTTTAAAAAAATGCTTAAGCTAGAAAACATCAAACTTGTAAGTAATTATTTAGTGGTAGCTTAAAACTGAGAAAATAGAGCTTAAAGATTATGGTAACTGTTAAATAGGAAGTCAACCTACCTCAGGATCCAGTAGTTCCACACTTGGAAATATACCCAAGAGATGCCCAATCATACTACAAAAGCATTTGTCCAACTATGTACATAGCAGCACTATTTGTAATAGCCAGAACCTGGAAACAACCCCAAATGCCCCTCAATGGAAGAATGGATAAAGAAAGTGTGGCATATATACACATTAGAGTTCTACTCAGTAGTAAAAAACAATGACATCTTAAATTTTGTATGCAAATGGATGGAAATAGAAAACACTATACCGAGTGAGATAATCCAGACCCAAAGAGATGAATATGGTATGTACTGACTCATTAGTGGATTCTAGCCATAAACAAAGGACATTGAGCGTATAGCTTGTGATCCTAGAGAAGCTGAATAAGAAGGTGAACCCAAAGAAAAACATATATAGATCCTCCTGGAAATTGGAAGCAGACAAAACAGCCTGGTAAAAGTTGGGAGCATGGGGGTGGGGGTGTGGTGGGGGAAAGGGGAGTTGGAGAGAGAGAAGGGAGAAGGGGAAGAATGGGGAGAACTTGGGGGAGTGGGATGGTTGAGATGGAGGAAGGGCGAATATGGGAGCAGGTAAGAAAATATCTTAATTAAGGGAGCCATTTTCGGGTTGTCAAGAGACTTGGTTCTAGAGGGGTTCACAGGTGACCAAGGGAATATCCCAGGTATGTCCTTGGGCAGTAGAGGAGAGGGTGTCTGAACTGGCCTTGTCCCATAGCCACACTGATGAATTTCTTGAATATCACCATAGAACCTTTGTCCGGCGATGGATGGAGAGAGAGAGAGAGAGAGTGAGAGACTCACATTGGAGCATTGGACTGAGCTCCCAATGTCCAGTTGAAGAGCAGAAAGAGGGAGAAGATGAACAAGGAAGTCAGGACCAGGAGGGGTTCGTCCACCCACTGAGATGGTGTGACTAATCTAAGGGGAGCTCACCAAGGTCAGTGGGACTGGGACCAAATGAGCATGTGATCAAACCAGACTCTCTGAATGTGGCTGACAATAGAGAGTGACTGAGAAGCCAATGATAATGGCACTGGGATTCAATTCTACTGCATATACTGGCTTTTTGGGATCCTAGTCTGTTTGGATGCACACCTTCCTAGGCCTGGATGGAGGCGGGGGAGGGCCTTGGATTTCCCACAGGGCAGGGTACTCTACTCTCTTAGGACTGGAGGGGGAGAGAAGAGAGGGAGTGGGAAACTGGAAGGGAAATGAGAGAAGGGGAGGAGGTGGAACGTATTATTTATAAAGCAAAAAAAAAATTTAAAAAGTATGAATATCTCCAAAATAGGCTAACTAAAGCATATGTCCTCACACCATCTAATTAATCAATAAAAACTATTCTAATTTTTGTTGTATTTTAGCTCAAGAAAGATGTTGATAATAAGAAAAATCAGATTATGGTAACTGTTAAGTAAAGCACAAATGAAGACATAGCCATTTATGTCTTTAAATGGTATATAACTTTGCTATCACTAAGATAGGGAAATAGTACTAAAGTTACATAATTAATCAGCAAAATGGAAGACAGATTAATTGCAAGTAATCCATTATATAATCAGACATCTACATCTGTAATTGTTGGCATTGAAATGAATTATAGACGATATATTTATATATAGTATATATGTATGTGTATATATAAATCATACTTAGTACCTGCTTTCACTAACAAAAGCAAGATCCCAAGCAGTTATATATTTTCTAGTGTTTATGACATTGAATGATATTGAGGAGGGGATTAGGACTGCATTTTCATTACTGCCTTTGAATTCCTTTTCTGAATGTATATTAAAACATCTTATTAAAAAGGCCCTGAGCTCTCTGTGAAGCACCAATCATTAACTGTGAAGAAATTATGTTGGTAGAACAGAAAGATCAGCCCTAAAGTATTAAAGGTTATTGTGGGAGGGGTATCAACTTACTGACATTTTCTATTACCCTTGACTAACAAGCATTCCTTTCATATTTGAACCGGAGTTCTCTAAGGAATAAGACTAGTAAATATTATATAAGTTTGGTATACATATTTATGTATACGATCAGAAAAAAACCACAAACATTAGGTAATAAATCATAATGCATAATTTATTTATTTGTATGTCAATATGGTGTGTACACTGTTTTATTAATAAATTATAAAATATACTTTTATAATATGAAAAAACTATATATATGACAATACCCATATTTTATTCTATGAAAGGTATTGTGGTATTATATCATATTATAATGAATACTATATTTTACTATAAAATTAATAACTTTATATATGTGAACTAATTTTTGTGATCATGAAAAATGTCAAGTCCATTTTCTTGGTAGGTTACTAGGCTAAAAAGATTCAATGATACATTTAAAGGGCACTTGTGAGGCAAAGCAGATATCAGAAATGAAATTGAATGCAGAAATTAAATGTTTTGTCTTTACTTAGACCTCCAAAAATTGAATGCATGTCCTCTGTCGCATGAGTTCTAATAGGTCTTAATAGTAAAGGGCCAGAATCAAATATTGGGGAAAATGCCGAGAGATTAGAGAAATAAAGACGCAAAACCTTCCATCTAAACTTCCCAGCCAAAATGAGACTGAGTTTCTGTCTCTGTCCTCCTTACCACTTCTTTTTTTCTGCCAAGACATACACTTCCTGTCTGTCTGTATAGACCTCCAGACCTCTATGGTTAGCTAGTGACTAGCTCTACCTTCTGATCTTCAGGCAAGCTTTATTTATATAAGCAAGATATCAACCATTTCCCCTTTTCAGTTTAAAAATTTTACAAAAGATTAAAACTAATATTTTAGAAGCTGCATACATAAAGTCTAATAACTATTCAGGTAATAAATACCTTAACAATGTCTAGACCAATAACAACTGACAAATTCAGAAAAAAATATTCCATATCTATGCTATCTTGGTGTGTTCAAAACTTGTACCTGATTCACTTTCTATTCTTACTTGCCTTATCAATATTATCTTTTTATGTCCCATCAATTATTTGTACTTTATATTTCTTTAGTGAATTTCTTTTCTGAATCTGATAACTTAGAAAACTATAAGTATAAAGTTTTCAACTCCATCAGAGAACCGAGAAGAAAATAATATTATCTGAGTAAACAGGAAGTGCAAGCAAGTTACTTCCAAAAAAAATGTTTAAAAAAAGACGGAAACATCTGACTGCCTGAAGAATCACCCAAGGTTCTTCTGCATGTTGGCGCATCCATTTTTGGCCAAGAGGCCTACTATATCTGATACCTTTCTGTAAAGCAGGATATTCTGAAGGACCATCCTACCTTGTAAGGCAATATCCATCAGTCCTTTCTTTTGTGTACTGTTTGTCTAATTTGAAAAGCATACTCTCAGCAGTTGAGGAAAGAGCACTTTCTTGCCCAGTGGCTACCCTTTGTCACAGAGAAAGTAAACTAAACGTAGAGTTCCTTTGATGCCCATCTTCTTCTCTCATTGTCATAAAAAAGACAAAATCTATGTTATTAAAATATCTTAAAGTCATATTCTGTAGATCTCTGAGGTATTTGAAGACAACTTGTTTGACTATCTCAGTTATAACTTGAAAACATACCTAATATAACTTTAAGTTGAATTGTAATTGGTAGATAATTACTAAACTGCATGTACTTATTATTCTAAATAGTCCATAATAATACTTTTCAAGGGGTAGAAATTTGAATTATATTGATCACTGACTTGCATAGGTACCATACCTTAAATAAGATTATAAATATATGTGCAGTATGTTCTAATAAGAATAATTTCAACTTTATATTAATTTATAAAAAAATCCAAGCCAATGTAAAATATTTAAATCTATTAGTTGGGCTTTGGTTTAAAATTAGATTTAATAATCTACATTTTAGTCCTATTTCAATTTCCATGTTTATTTTTTTAAAGTAGATTCAATAATCTACCCTAATATTCTGTCATATCTATATCCCTCCTTTTTTCAAAACAAGGATACTTAATCTAATCTCTTCAGTTATATTTTCTTCCTGATCATAACCAATAACAAATTGTAATCAATCCCCCTAAACAATGACAAACATCCATAATCATTTGAATGACAAAAGTCACCCACCAAAGATCTTAAGAATATGGGTGTTGAATTCTTTTTTATACATTTTTAATTTTTTTTATTGAGCTATATGTTTTTCTTCACTCCCCTCCCTCCTTCCTTCCTCTTCTCTACCTTCTCCTATGATCCCCATGCTACCAATTTACTCAGGAGATCTTGTAATTTTCTTCTTTCCGTATAGATTAAATACATGGATATCTCTCTTAGGGTCCTCTTTGTTGACTAGGATTTTTGTGGTTATTAATTGTAGGCTGGTTTTTATTTCCTTTTTGTCTAAAAGCCACTTATAATTGAAAATGTATTTGCCTTTCTAGGTCTGGGTTACTTCACTCAATATGATGTTTCCTAGATCCATCCATTTGTCCACAAATTTCAAGATGTCATTAATTTTTTCTGTTGTGTAGTACTCCATTGTGTAAACATATCACATTTTCCTTATCAATTCTTTAGTCCAGGGGCATTTAGGTTGTTTCCAGGTTCTGGCTATTACAAATAATGTTGATAAGAACATAGCTGAGCACATGTCCTTGTGGTACAATTGAGTAATTTTTAGGTATATACCCAAAAGTGATATTGCTGTGTAAAGTGGTATAGGCTGTAAATCTAATTTTCAGAGAAATCATACTGATTTCCAAAGTAGCTGGACAAGTTTCCACTCCCCCCAACAATGAAAAAGTGTTCCCTTTACCCCATATCCTCTCCAACATAAGCTGTCATCAGTGTTTTTTATCTTGGCCATTCTAACAGGTATAGGATGGAATCTCAATGTTGTTTTGTTTTGCATTTCTCTGATGGGTAAGGATGTTGAGTATTTCCTTAAGTGTCTTTCAGACGTTTTAGATTCCTCTGTTGAGAGTTCTCTGTTTATGTCTGTACCCAATTTTGATTAGATTATTTGTTCTTTTGAATGACCAGTCTCTTGATTTCTTTGTATATTTTGGAGATCAGTCCTCTGCCTGATGGGGGGTTGGTGAAGATATTTTTCCACTTCCTGATATCTGGTGGCAGCAACATCTTTAGAGAATCATGAAAATTTTCTGGAATAAATTTTAGTTAAAAGAAAAATTGTCAAGTACCAGAAGAGATCATTCTATCATTTGTTGTCCAGTCTCTGCCTAAAAAGAAAGTGTTAGGCTTTTCTCAAGTTTTGGCTAGAATAGTCTGTAATGCTAGATCATCTCTAGTAGCCACCTCAAAATTGTACTTAGCAGTTTATAGCCCAAAACTGATCTGTAAGTGGTCTTTTTCAACTTAGTACTGTTGTCACAGTCCTGGTAGGATCATCACTGTGAGGAATCATTCTTCTTTTGAAGACCTGGATGTCATTCTTTGATATGGTCCTGGTTCACTGCAGAAATCTCAATCATTTTAAATGTCATGTACAGCAGGTCTCAAAGAGGTTAAATAAAGGCTTCAAAGAGTCAAAATATAACCAAATGACAATAAGATTAGTGACAATAAAATAGTCCTTTACTTTTGTTTTTCTTCTCCTCCATTTCAGGTGGTTCTCCTGACATGAGCAGGGATTCTGAATTTTGCTTTAACAAGCATGCTTGGGTTTGTAGAAAGAGAACCACACTGCAACTAAGATGCCAGCTTTAAGTTTTAATTAGACTGGAACTAAAAATTGCCATTTGAATTATATGTCTGTAGACAATAGCAGAAACAAACGTTTGGGAAGATTTAAGGAATTTTACCACTAATTTTAAAGAGGTTTCATTATGGTAAGTTATAGCTGATGAAATAAAAAGCATTTGTTAGATTTAAAATTATTTTAGATTGAATGGACTTGTTGTTTAGTCAAATGTTACCTCTTCTAATCAAGGGATGTCTCTTGTACAAATCTTATCTTTATCAATTTTGACAGTAGTCATAGCTTTTCTTCTCTGGTGGAAACAAAAGCAAAACCACTCCCCCAGTGTAACACATGTCTATACCTGGTGACTAAATTTTTTAGTTTTTTTTCTACTGCCAATGTCTCTTAGAACCAGTTGTTCTGTTCTCATTAACATTTAGAAAATGTTAATAAAGCATTATGCAATCTATTTCTGTGAGTCTTTTGTATTCCTTTTTGTTTATTTAACATATCTTTTAGAATTTGATTTGATCTTTATATAACTGCCTGCCCTGCAGAATTGTGAGGTATACCTGTAATATGTTTCATAATTATAATAAGCAAAAATGGTTTAATTTACTTAGATACATATGCTAGGGCACTGTCTGTCTTTATTTGTATAGGTATACCCATGATGGCCATAACTTCTAGCAAATATTTGATTACCAAATCAGTTTTTTCTGAACTCAAAGTGATTACCAATTGAAAACCTTAATATGTATCAATGATATGATACACTTATTTTAATTTTCTAAATTCTACAAAATGGAGCTCATCTGTCTGCCATATTTAATTGCTTTGGTGATAGCAAGAGCCTGGAACTAGGGAAAATCCCAGGAATCCACAAAGATGATGCCATCTAAGACTCTAAGCAATAGTGAAGAGGATGTCTGCCTTCCCCTGTAACCAGATTCATGACTACCTTAGTTGTCATCATAGAACCTTCATTCTGTAACTGATGGAAGAGGATGCAGAATTCCAGTGAAACACTGTACTGAGCTCCCAATGTCCAGTTGAAGAGAGGGAGAAGCGATGATACGAGCAGAGTGGTCAAGACCATGATGGAGATATCCACTGGAGCAGCTTACCAAAGCTACCAGGAAGTCACTGACTCCAGACTGACAGCAGGGGAAAGAACATAGGACCAAATTGGGCCATCTGAATGTGGGTGACAGTTATAACTGGTACAGTCTTTGAGGCCACTGACATGGGGCCCAGGATTTATCCCTACTACTTAAACTGGCTTTTGTTTCTGGAGTCCATTCTCTTTGGAGATATACCTTGTTGAGAGTAAATATAGTAGGGAGGACTTTGGTCCTGCTTCAAAACAATGTTCTAGACTTTGTTGATTCACCATGGGTAGCCTTACTATCTCTGTGGAGTTGATGGGTATTGGATGGGTGGGAGGGTGGGGGAGCAGGATGAAAGAAAGGAGTAGAAACTGGAATTGATATGTGAAATTTTAATTGAACAATAATACAAAATATTAAAACTTTAATGAAAGAAAAAAGAGTCAACAATGTCAACAATAGCACTATTCTAATTTGTTCCTTTTGGGGTCTAATTTTTGGTAAACCTATTTAATAGCCTAAATAATTAATAGAATTTCCTCTTTGTATTTTTTCTTTGCTTCCTCAAACATTCTTTCTAATATATCAAAATTTGAATCAGCTAATAATATGTCATCTATTTAATGGTAAACTATACATTGAAGAAATTGCTCATATTTATTTCCAATGTCTGTCTTACAAAATATTGGCACAAAGGTGGGGTTATTTATCATTCACTGAGGGAGATTCTTCCATTGATATCTCTTAAAGGGCTGAGAATTATTATAACTAAGCACTTTGAAGGCAAATTTTTCCTCTGCCTTTGTCTTAATTATGGTGAAGAATTAATTTTTTAAATAAATAACTATAAGAGATCATCCTTAGGTCATTAGGGAAAGCAAAGAAATTTAGACTGTAGAGGGTTTATTGATTGAATCACCTTATTAACATCTCTTATATCTATTACCATTCTCCATTTTCCATATTTCTTTTAACAACAAATACAAGAGAATTTCAAAGGCTGGTTGATTCTTTAATATGCTGAACATATAGTTGCTCATGTAACAGTTGTTCTGTAGCCTGCAATTTCTCTGTTGTTAAAGGCCATTTTGCAACTCATACAACCTTTTTCTGTCAGTCTTTTTAAAGGAAGGACTGTTGGTGGTTTTAAACATCAGCAGCTAATATGCTCTGTTGTTTTATACCTGAATGATTGGTGTCTGTTTTATTATTTATTAGAATGTTTTATACATTCTAATATTTACTATGAAACATATGTTAATGTATGATTTGTTTCTGAGATTTGAGGAATTTTAATCCGAATCTTCCATTGCTATAACAAATCATGTCCCTGTAAGTTCATTGCTATGTTATCAACATATGACTTTAATTTTCCTCTCTTTCCTTCTGGACATATACATTTTACCTATTTCACGCTTTGTTTTACCAAAGATAAAGTTCCATCTCCTAAACCTGAATATGTACATCCTTTAAAGGCCAATTTGTATACCAGGATTCTGGTGCAATTACTGTGACATCCAAGGCCTTCAATGACAATGTCATTTATTCATATTTTTAATTTTGGTCTTTGTTCATTTATAGAAGTTTGCCAAAATACTCATTTTATGTTTTCACCTGAATTCTTTGTTCACTCCTCTATAACTTTTCTATTATCCAGAGTAGTATGGTTTCTTTATTATAGACATTAGGTTCTTTAATCGGTCTGGGAAAAAGTTTCTTTCATTGTTATAGGAAATGACTGAACTGAATTTGGCATGAGGGCCTGTGAGAGGTCTCTCAAGAAATTTTCCAATGATAAAGCATTACCTTGACTGTTCCTTGTTGACTTCTCTTTATTGGTCCAATGCCTGCCTTTGCATAATCCAGAAGGGAGTGGGATTCTGTTTGAATTATGCATAGAAACAATGTTTCTAGAAGTGCCCTGTTTACAATCCCTTTTAAGGTGGCCATGTTTGCCACAATTGAAACACTAAATTTTTCTTCAAACTTCTGGAAATCATTTTTCCTATCTGTGAGTCATCATGGTCATGAGATTCAATATTGATTAAATCTCAGACCTGTTCCTCCAAGGGTGCTGACCTTGCTTTTAACAGCCTAATTACCATTTTACATTGTGTATTGGCATTTTTTCAAAAGTTATAGAGACAGTTCTCATTTGTCTGGCTTTTCTGCTGTAGTCAGTCTTTGTAAGATATCCACGAATACTTCCTTTGGGCCAAGTATAGCCTTAGTAACTGACACAATTTTCTTTTCTGGTTCTACAATTCTGTTTCAAGCATTCGAAGCTATTGTGTGGCAAAAGTCGAGGATGTGGTCATTATATAGAGATTGCCTTTGCACATCAGCATAATCTCCCTCTCTAAGAAGTTAGTCTTGGAAGATTTCTATATTTCTTGAACTACTTTCTTGTTCAAATGTCTTAGCCTCTTTTTTAAACCAGATTGTCTGCTGTAATTGAGGACCAGACTCCATGACCAGTTTAACAAAGTCTCTCCAGTCTGTAGGGATAATTCTACTACAAGTTGACCACAAATTTAACGTCTTCTTCACAAAAGGCGCATGCATGCCATGCAAGACTATCACTTTCTTAAATTCCTTTAATTACATTTCCACAGAAGTTCATTTAACTTTTGCACAGCAGAGAGGGTATCTATCATTCGGTAGTTATGGTAAGGTGACTGGATAAATTAAAGTTTGTTGTTTAAAAACTTTAGACTGTTCCTCTCTAACATTATAATCCATTGCTAAAATTGGTTCTATATTAAATTCCTCTGTCTGGATCTGATATCTCTGTGATCTGTCTTATTAATTTTTTCTAAAACTTGTATCCCACCACTCATATTAACCAATGTTTTAATAAAAAAAAATAAACTGATGTTTATAATTAACATTACATAAGTCCATGTAAATTAGTTATTCTTTCATTTTTAAATTATCATTAATTATTCCATTTTAAAATTGTACAGTGTATTAACATACAGAGACCTAAACCCCTCTATAGTTATAGTGGTTCCCATTTTATAATGAGGGGAAAAAACTCTGCCTTTTAACTAATTCCTTCCTTTCAGAAATTCCAATTGTCCTACCAAATATGTTGACAATATCAGGGAACTGTGATGTGCAGCACATTTGAGTGGCAAACTCTGGTGGTGAGGAGCCTGACTGAGGACAGCTGTGGTTGCTAGCATGTAGCCTTGAGCTACCTACCAGTGGCAGCGCAAGGAGAGGCAGTGTAGGAGAAGTCACAACCCATGGAGGAGGAAGAGGAGGAGGAGGAGGAGGAGGAGGAGGAGGAGGAGGAGGAACAGGAGGAGGAGGAGGAGGAAGAACAAGAGAAGGAGGAGGAAGAGGAGGAGGAGGGAGAGGAGGAGGAGAAGGAAAGGAGGAGGAGGAGAAGGAGAGGAAGAGGAGGAGATGAGGAGGAGGAGGAGGAGGAGGAAGAAGAAGAAGAAGAAGAAGAAGAAGAAGAAGAAGAAGAAGAAGAAGAAGAAGAAGAAGAAGCAGCAGCAGCAGCAGCAGCAGCAGCAGCAGCAGCAGCAGCAGCAGCAGCAGCAGAAGAGAGGAGAGAGGAGAGAGGAGAGGAGAGGAGAGGAGAGAGAGAGAGAGAGAGAGAGAGAGAGAGAGAGAGAGAGAGAGAGAGAGGTCTGAAAATGTACAGGGGATTGGGGGATTATGAGGGATGTTTGGTGCGGTGGTGCCTGAAGACAGAGTCAGCCAGTCTAGGACAGGTAACTGCTGTGGTCTTTGGAGCCCAGGAGCTTCTGGAGTTTGGGTGGCAGCTGGAGATTGTTTCAGGGAGGCTAGAACAGGAAAATCCCAATCTTGCCCAGAGTCTTGGGGGAAGAAGGAAAAGAAAGCCTAGCCAGGTAGGGTGGGAGCCCTATGTGTAGCTCTGGTCGGGGCCTCACATGTAGTTCTAGTCTGTGCCAGTGGCTACAAAGCAAGTGGGTTTTTATGAATTTCTGCCATTAAGTTTTGCATCAATATGTATCATGAGTTCTAAAAGGTTTTAGTAGTAAAATCCTGGAGTCAGTTATTGGGGAAAACTCTGAGAGATTGGAACAAAACCGTGGCCACCTTATCTTTCAACTTCCCAGCCAAAAACAGGTTGAGTTCCTGTTTCCTCCCACCTTATCACTTCCTCTCTCTCCTGGACTTACCATTTCCTCTTTGTCTGTACAAACCTCTAGACCTCTGTGGTTAACTTATACCTAACACTGCCCTCTTATCTTCAGGTAAACTTTATTTGTACAAACAAGATATCACCACAGCAGTCCATTTTGTAGAGAACAATCTGCTTTTTTTTGCCAATTAGAATGATAATTTTATCCAAAATACTAAAGTAACAGAATCACCTTTGACTAAATATCTGACTACCCCATGACCCAGTCAAAGTGCCCGAAAATAATTATCACAAAATCTTCAAATTTTGTCAGCACATAACTGATGATTTCCGCATCCTCTGTCCTTGTATATAGCACAAGTGCAATGCAATATTCATTCTTCAATTCAAGTACAATGCCAGTAGTGTATTTACATAAAATTACATCTACATTAGATATGATAGAAATATATCACTGTTTTCATACAAATTTTACACAACATATAAAATCGAGTATAAACCATAACTAAACTTCTATTCAGTAACTGCTGCTTAGAATGTTTATCAAAACTGAAATCATTGAATATTAGCAACTATTTATACATGAATACTACATACTCTAAGTAAACACAATATGTGACCTGGGTTTTCAAGTTGTTACCTAGCAGAAGTCAAATCTGAGATATCACAGTAATTGCTTGGTTAACTTTTTTCACTTGTTTAGAACTTTCAGAAAATTTGTTATTATTTTTTTAATATTCATACTTCTTTTCACTAAAAAGGTGAGCGGTTCCTGCAGCTGAATACTGAAATAGCTGGTTAGTTGCTTGCATCAATGAGCAGTTGAAGAAGAAAAAAAAACTTTAAGTTTAGTATAGTTTAAGTCATCTTTAAACATTTTTTCTCAGATAGGAACTAATGCATTCTGAGCTGATCTTAAATGCAAATGTAGCCAAGACGTATTTAGATTAGAACTCTTTATCCTCTTGTATCTACTTTCTAACTGCTGGAAGATAAGATGCACCACAGTTTGTGATATAATCAGAGATTTAAATATTGCTTGTCTATCTTTACCATATGAATGAAAAATATTGCTGTGAGTGTGACCCCTAACTCTTTTAAAGAATCTTGTGGCTTGTGAGTATGTGAATGTATTTTTAATTTTCACTATGAAGTAAAAAAGTCATTTGAATTTTATAGATAGTGTTGTAATATTAATACAGTTTAACATCTTCCAGTTTTTTTACTTTGAAGTGCTGATGTTTCCATAAAAGGGACATGCTATAGCTCCTTAGTCTTCTCTGTACCTATGCTTTCTACCTACGAAAGTTTTAGCTTTAGTATCATAAAGAAGAGGATCTACGTAAGAAGTTTGACTTTTGATCTGTGTT
This sequence comes from Myodes glareolus, assembly GCF_982192425.1. Lineage (NCBI taxonomy): Eukaryota > Metazoa > Chordata > Mammalia > Rodentia > Cricetidae > Myodes > Myodes glareolus. Next base: position 116,018,663 of record NC_142028.1, on the reverse strand, counting down.
CTTATACATAGTTACTGTTGTCTTTAGGAAGCTCTGACTAAATCTTCATGGTTTTATAACCTCTAATATTCAGTTTTAAAATTACTTGATAAACAACCCTTTTTCTAGTTTCAGTCTCATTCTTGCTTTATTACTTTCTATCATAAACCCAGTGGTCACTTGAAATATTTTATAGAATGCCCAAACATGAGCTGAGTAGTGAAGATTCTAATATGTCTTGCCAATGTGTATGTGCAAAGCCCATAATGCCTCAACTCTATATAAATACTACAGACTATTGAGGAACATTGGGAACAGGAAATGTGGTCTTCTAAAGGCATTAATGCACCAACTGGTTATCCTATGCCAGATGTTCTGCCATGAAAATATACATGCAAGTAAGATTTTACAGACTGAGCATATTATATTTAAGAATATATATGCTTTTATGCATATACTATGCATGTGAAACAATTACAAAAGAGGCCATGGATTCGAAAGAGAATGTGGAAAAAAGTATATGGGTGCTTCTGGAGACAAAAGGGAAGAGAGAAATATAATTATATCAGAACCACAAATGTTTAAAAACAATTCTTTTAGGGGTAGAAAAAAGTAAAGAGATTTCCAAGGTAATATCCATTATGAAATAATAACTCTGTCCTAGAATTCGTAGACTTTTAAACAAAAACAAAAGTTCCAGGTTCATGATATATCCATAGTTATTTTTTGCTGGAGACGTTTTTCACTTCAAGAGAATAAACATAGCAGTTGTTCTATGTTGCTTACCAGAAGCATATGGTAAGATGCTATCAGTGCAAACATCACATAATTTTATTAGGGACCACAGAGAAATTAAGATGGAATTGAGTTGGAATTTCAACATATATGCTGGCCCATATTCCTATTTCTCTATGGTACAGTTCCAACTTCTGAAATAGAAAATTCTTCAACAGTCTCAGCAGTGTTCCATGCACATATTGACCCTCATGGCAAGTTTTGCTTACTAGTGCAATGATGGCACAGGTATTTTAGATCACTTTGTAATTGAATATATATGAAATACTCTGTACAGGGATCAATATCCACAAGATCCTATAATCATGGCCAAAATCCTGTAGCTATAGTGGACATATCCAAATACAGAGACATATGTTCTCTTTAGTTGTTTTGATTGTTCAAATGCTGAGAGCAAATACTAAAACTTTTATAAGATCTATGAATTTTTATTTCTTACCTTTTAATCACAGGAATAATGGTTAACATTGAAGAATTTAAATAACTATAGTCTTTCTCTTGTTACTATTTTTGTTAATACATTTATTAACTGAATCACACAATTCTGCCCCGCTAAAACTTCTTCAATGGAATTTAAGTTGTATCATACATTTATCTATCTTCTTTCATGAAATCATATCATGCTTTTTCTCCCATTGTATTCCTGCCATTCTATGCCAAGCTTCCAGAATATTTGAAAATTAGGTGCCAATAGAAATTAATGTACTCATTAATTTATTCATAAAGTCATAATGTATTTATTGAACCTGTACCGTCTGTTAGACATTGTGAAGGGTGAAATAAGAAGTAAAATATCATAAAAGGCATCTTCTAGGAGTACTAAGCTCACTTGGGTAGTTGTATAAATAGTACAGTGACTACTTCATAAAAACTTTGGAAGAAGAATGGGCAATTTACTTTCCACAATAATTTATCTACATATCTTGAACAAAGTCTTATTCTCTATTTTGCACAGTACAGAGATACAATTATTTCCTAGAATATGATAGGGTTCTTTAATGTGAGATTCCCTTCTGTATGCTGTGAATATGTTTTATTACCATTGGTTAATAAAGAAACTATTTCGGTCTTTGGAAGGGCATAATACAGTCAGGGGGTAAACCCTAACAGAGATATATAGAGAGAGTAGGTGGAGTCATAGAGTTGCCATGTAGTTGCTGAAAGAGAAAAATGCCTGGAACCTTTCTGGAAAGTTAAAGCCTCATGGCAAAGCAGAGATTAATAGAAATGGGTTAACTGAAAATTAAAGAACTAGCTAGAAATATGCCTAAATGTTGAACCAATGTTGAATTAATACAGCTTCTGTGTGATTATTTGTGTCTAGGTGGCCGGAAAGTGAATGAGCAGTCTCCAATTATAGTTTTTATAGCAGTAACTGTAAATATATATAGAAATAAACATAAAATAAAAAGGAAACATTCTGGACTTAGGTTAACACTCTCTACAGAAAACTCTAGAAAATTCTAGATAAAACTCTAGAAGATTTCCCTATAACAGAAACATTTTGCAATGAAATTTTGATAATGTCTATCATTTACAAAAAATATTTCTTTAGTTATATATACTTATATAACTAATATAAGTGACATATACTTAAAGTTATATAAACTTTCAAAATGACAAACTATGAAAATTGATTATTTTAATGTTTCTTTTACTTTTTGAGAATATAATATAATCACACTATGTTTACCTTTGCTTTTTTCTGTAATGAAAACTCTCATATAACCTTCTTTGTTCTCTTTCAAAGCCATAGGGATTTTTCATTAACTATTGTTCTGTGTGTGTGTGTGTATGTGTGTTTAAATAAATAAATAAATAAATAAATAAATATAATCTACTCAGTTTATATAATGTCACTTGTATGTTTATGTTTCTAGGACTGACCATTTGGTTTAAGATAACCAAATAATATACTTTTCTCTTGCGAGAACTATTTCTCCCACTCTCAGTATCCCTTAGTTTCCTGTAGTACTTTACTTAGTATAGAGGATTCATAGGCTTTTCTCTATCCAAGTAAGCATGTCCATTGATGTTGTCCTTCTTTGGTTTATATAATTATGTTGTTGAGAACTTATGGAGGTAAATTCTGAAATTTCAGACACATTCTCACAGCAAACTCCACATTCTGATAGCTTTATTGTTCTTTCCACCCTGCCATCCAGAATGTTATCTGAGGAGAAAATTTGGGAGCTGTTTTGTAGATGAATCAATTGGGACTGGACTAAAGAACTCTGCAATTTTATTTGTTGTGGTGTTTTGCTTAGGAGTTATCAGTATATAAAAGAAAAATATTTAGAATTGTGATTATACTGACACAGTAGTATGTTTCTTGTAGGTACTCCTCTAAGATTCATGAGTTGACTTCATTTTCAGTATGAGACATACCAGTTGGGTACACTATAGCTTGTTGCATATATGTTAGAATACTATCAATGTAACAGAAGTTACCAAGTGTCGGCTATAATGCAAGAAAATTTGCACCCTGGGACAAAATAGGCAGTACATGTATACAAAATGGTATATCAACTAGAAAAATAATACGATTTATAGGTTAAAAATAAACTTATTATATGATCCAGAAATATCTCTATAGGTATGCACAGTGAACCTCCCTAGTCTGAAAGTATGAGATACTTAAAATAGTGGTAGTGTCAGAGCATAAAGTAGGATGGTTTTTGTACAGGGGCTTGAGGCAGAAGAATCTTGAAGTTCATGCTCAACTGATACAGGTCTGAAAGATGAAAGACTAGATAACTTTGCATTTTAATGTACTTATTGTTAATATCAGTGTATAGTACACCTTAAAAAATAAAGTAACAGATGTTATATTGTACGCCATTACAATTTATATGATATATAAAATGACGAATAGAGTTCCAGAATAAAATAATATTAAGTATATACCAAGTGTACAAATCATTCTTAAGGCCAGGCCTTCTGGCCATCAGTAGATGGTTAATACAAAATGTACCCTGATAGTTTTGGAAATTTTTGGTCTCATAATGCTTTGTCTAGACATTTGGATTTTTTTTAGTTTGTTTCCACTCTACAGGTCTTTTGCTTATATATTATGATTTTTTTAAGATTGTGTTTTATTGGGTTGCTGTGTTTGTCAATGTATGTGTCCCTGCATTTATATGTTTTCATGTCTTTTTTACAGGGCTCTCTGTTTTTATGTTCATTTGTTTGTTCTGTATTTTATCTTCATTTCTTTTCTTCTTTAATAAGATTCTAATGAGAGATATAAATAAAGAATATGAATTAATGTAGGAAGGTAGGGAGAATCTGAAAAGAATTGGGAGAGGGAAAACCACAATCAAAATATACTAGATAAAAAACTATTTCCAATAATATTATACACAAATAATATTAATCAGAATACCTTTCAGAAGAAGCAAGCAAGTTTGAGAGGCTGCATACAACTTCATTCAGTAACTAGAGCTGCAAGACAAGAATTGAATCCACTATTGCCCTGCCTTATCTCACTCATTTTAAGGAAGATTCAAGTAGTAGAGCTATTAATAAGAGGTACTGGAAGTTCTGAATATCTGTTCTTTTAATGAAAATTTTATAGCTATTAGAGCTGAGCAAAGATCACCTACAAATCATAAATAAATATCAATGTGGATTTGATGAGCAATATAGCCCTGAAGATTATGTGGGTGGGATGTAAAGGAGATATCAAAGATAAATCAACACAGCAGGAACATCCTTCAAAGGAGCTTTGAAAAAGACTTTTAAAAGTCTTTTCTTCAGCAATTCATAAGGCAGAAATTTCACACTGTGTGAGAGGGCAAATGAGGAAGCAGTTAAAGGCCTTAAGAAAGAACATTATTGGGCTGTCCACATGCCTTTGGACTTTCTTTCTTAAGTGAAAAAGGAAAATGAAATATAAAAACATACCTGAAAAATGTATGACAGAAACAACCAGTTATATTTCTCCATGGACTCTGGTTAAAATGCCATTTTGCCTCTGACAGCAAGTTGAGAAGAAAATCAGAAATTGCAACTATTTCAAGGATTTCATTTCAGTGTTTCTAGGAAGAACAGGAAACTCTATAATTCTGGAAAGTCTCTGAACAGCTCCTGTCTACTCCCAATACATTCAGTCTCATCATTGTGATCTTCCTTGAGGCTATCTTTTATCTCCCTTTCTTGTTTATGCATGTCTGCACTAGAAGCCCAGGATTTCGTGCTCAGCTGCAATGCCTACTGAGATCTACGAAACTATTATCTGTGTACACTTGTATCATAATTGCTCCTTTCTTGCTACATTTCATCTGTAACACTTATTCATAGGTACTTTATCATAAATTCTATTTTTCTATGTTTTCCTTTCACGGTAAAATCAAGGTTTCAAGAGGTTAGTTATGTGCAGGTTGTTTATGGCCTTATTTCTATCACCTAAAATAATATGTCACATGGTCAACGCTCAAAAATTATTTGAAAAATAAAAATGGTGAAATTAATGTTCTTGTATAATATAGTAAAGATTTTGCTAGAGCAATTTTAGGGGTGGTAATAGGAATCAACTTTTTAAAAAATCACCTTTAAAGACACTTTGGTATAGTGTAAAACATATTAGAATATAAAACCAAATATGATATAATATAATATAATACTAAGTAGAGTCAAGCTAGTGTCTTAGAAAGTGAAGTAGACAGTGAACTCCTTATCCTATCTTAGTTTTCTCTCTCTACAAGCCAACCAGTGGATTAAAATTTCTCAAGCCTTCTCCTTTTATGCAGCAATATGTGATTCTTTTTGTGATCAATGCAATATAAATTAAAGTGTTATGTTTGAACTTTAGACTTCAGGACTTAAGTGTAATTATCAAAGGAAGACTTAGACATTGTTATTCCATGTCACATCTTAAAATGCAACATGTTCCCGGCAATGTGGGTAGTACTTAAAGATCTTGTATCACTTCAGTTTGAAGAAGAAATGTAACAAGGATTGTTGCAGTAGGAAAGCAACTGAACTTTCAATAGGCTTCTCACTAAGGGAAAAAAAGTTTTTTGTTATATTACACAAGCTGGTAAAAAGCTAACATTGAGCCAGTTTAACTTTTCAGCATAATCTAGTTATTTTGATTCATGTAAAGACTATAGAAGGTATCACATTTTCTGAAGTCAAATTTATAACCAATATCTTGACCAAACATAGGATTTGAGCAGAGCATTTAGAAGTAAGGATATCTTCCATGAATGGGAAAACTACATGATAATCCTGTAGATTAACAAGAGGAAAGAGATACCTAACTTACACACAAAAAAAATGTTTTATTATTTTCTTCTATGACTTCAGAGCAACTCATGAAGCCAATGGGAACTGGAAAAGGGGGTTGATGAATTACACTCTTCATAATAGCAATCTATCTTGGAAAAATCAAATATGACAAGTGGTTTTTATCTATTCTCTGCCCACCACTATGTTAGGCATGGAAGAAACTACCAAATAACCAAAGATCATGAGTCCTTTTCTGAAGAATAGTATGATAACCATTGTAAATAAAAGCTAAATATTGCTTATTATTTGTAAGAATTTTAAGAAATTAAAGGTAATGGGAAACTTAGATGTCTGGAGAAATCTAGGAATGATTTCTGGAGATGGGGGTGTTATATTTACCTTAAATAATTTGGAGGGTTTAATATTGTTTAATAATGTTTTGAACTAAAGCAGGATGGTGATGGTACTTTTCTTTCATCCCAGCACTTGGGAGGCAGAGGCAGGCAGATCTCTGTGAGTTCAAAGCCAGTCTGTTCTACAGGAACTAGTTCCAGAACACGCACCAAAGCTACACAGAGAAACTCTGTCACAAAAAACAAAAGTGAAAACAAATAAATAAATAATAATATAATAACATTTTGGAATTGCTAATAACTAGAAACCCTGTAAAGTCTATTCAATTTGTCAAAACCATTCTACACACTACCATCCAAATTTCAGGAAACAGGCTCAGAGATGTTAAATAATGCATACAAGTCACAGAGCAGAGAAAAATATAGCAGAGGTTTGGTTTTATGAAATGTTAAGCATGAATCAATGGTCTTGTGGTAGAGAGACATGAAACAAGTATTTGAATTTTAATGCTGTGTTAGAGTGACTCAGTTTTTTAGCAGATATTTTTTATTTTGTTTATAGATAAAGAATTAGATAGTCTATAAATACTTTTAAATAATGAAACTTCACATATTCATTTTTCTTAGTGAGAAACCTTTTATTTCAAAAATATAAATACACATTTCAGGTTTTTATGCACATAAATATATGGAAATGGTGATAGAAGTGTTCCCTATTCATCTGCTCAGCACCCCAGTCTTACTGCCTTACTGGGCTGAAGATCATCCTAAGGAAATGAAATAATGAATGATCTTTAAGAGAAATTCAAATAGTACCTTCTGGAATTCAAGCAAAATTCCAACCATACATTTTTACTCTAACATGAATTTAGAATTTGAATTTAGTCAATGTTTTGGAAGAAACATTGACCTGCTCTAAGGGTTAAGTGAAGATAATGCAATGGGAAAATGTATGCAGAGACAAAAGTATAAAATGACCTCTCAAAGGCAGAAAAAATTAGTAACATCAGGAAACTATTATCACTTCTAGACATCCAGTGACAGTTAAAAAGAATAGTAGACCAGTAATGATAAGGACTAACGCTATGCATGGGGAAAAGTCATAGCTCCTTAAAGATGCTGAAACCCGGGCTACCAAAATGTATGACAAAAGTTAAGTTAAATGGCAGAAAAGGAAGAAAAAAAAAAAGAAAAGGAAAGGGAAAAAATTCTGTATGTGCAATTAAGATTAATTACCTTGAATTGAAATAAGGTCATTACACTGAATTATCTAGATGGCTGAATCTAATCACCATGCTTCTTAAAGAAGACTATGTTTTCCTGCCATTGTCAGAAAGAGATGTGATGAAGATAGATAGATCAAAGAGATGTGATATGGTATTGCTGGCTTTGAAGATGGAGGAGAGGGTCATTAACAAAATAATGTATGGAAACTTTAGAATCTGGAAAGGACAAGAACAGATTCCATTCTAGCATCACTAGTGTAAAATGTAACCTTGCCAACACTGCAATTTCAATCCATTGAGACCTGTCACAATTGTGACCCATAAAACTGTGAGGCAATTGATTTGTGTTATTTAAATCGTCAATGTTTATAGTAATTTACAGAAAGCTAGCTCATACAATGGACTTTCTAATAAAAGTTGTGGTCCTAGATAAAAGTTGGAAGCCATTGTCCAACAATATTCCATCAACATTAAGAAAGAAAGTAAATATTCCAGCTAATCCCATTTCTTGCTTTCTGAGGCTCTGTAAGTGTCTTCCATGAGTGAAATGCATTATATGAGAACTTTAGAAAAGACTACATTGAGTAATATAATTTCTAGCAATTTTTGTTAAAAGTTTGGAGTCTCACAGGAAAGAATGGAAAATGGAATTAAGATGGTAAATAGAAATGTCCCCCAAAAGATGTCAGATTCGAAGGGGGAAGTTTCAAATGATTGTGTATTTAACTTGATTTTATTCATCATCATAGTAGGGAGAATCTGCCAAGAAGTATTGTTGGGGGAGTGTGCTTGTTCATTCCCAGTTGCCCAGACGCGAAATAAACAAACAGAAACTATATTAACTGCAATACTGTTTGACCAATAGCTTAACTGTATTCCTGGATAACTCATATCTTTAATTAACCCATTTCTACTAATCTGTGTATTGCCACTGTGGCTTACCAGAAAGGTTCCAGTGCATCCATCTGCGGCAGCAGCTCCATGGCTTCTCTCTGAGTCCATCTACTCTCTATATATATCTCTTTCAGCTTGGCTTTACTCTGCTAAGCCATTGGCCAAAAGCAGTTTCTTTATTCATCAATAAAAGCAACACATAGACAGAAGAACTTCCCACACCAAAGTATTTCCAAGTACCTGGCTTCAGGCAGAATATTGGATTTATTTAACGTACTTCCATCTTAATAGTTAGGGATAAATACGTAAATGTATTAGCTTGATCACATCAATCAACTTACTCATCACTTAGCTGCTGTGGGAGTACCTTCCGTTCCTTCAGCCAATAGTCGCTGAAGTACGAGCCCATGGTGGTGCAGGAGCGCCTTCCACTCCTTCAACCAATAGCCGCTGAAATACCAGCCCACTGGGCATGGTCTATTTCTCTTCTCGGATCTTCTATGGGGTTGAAGACTAGATAAATGTAGCTACTTTCCTCTCATGACTTGGCCAAGTTATTTATTATGTGAGATTCAGGCTAGTTAGGATAGGATATTTGTTCTTATTGTATATAATTTTGTAGTAGGCTTAGAACTCTCTTACTTAAACAAAAAGGGGAGGTTCTGCTGAAGTACCTTCCACTCCTTCAGCCAATAGTCGCTGAAGTATGAGACCACCTGCTGCAGGAGCCCCTTCCTCTCCTTCAGCCAACAGCTGCTGAACTTAGCAAATCTACTTAAAAGATTGCCATTCACTATGTACAAAGGAATAAGCAAGAGTGAATTAAGATCCAGGATATATAAATACAGCTTTCGCTCTGAAGGAATATAAATGCAGAGTATTGGTAGGACTGGATAGGATAGAAAGCAAGTGAGTATAACCATTCACAGTTCATCTACTCGAGTTGCCTACACAGGTTTGTGAGTAGAAGGTAGTAGAGATAGTGGGGCGTGTTCTCAGAGAAGAACTATTTAATCTGGGTCTTAGAATATGTGTAGTTGCAACCTTGGATCTAGAACAGAATCAAAAGAGTAAAATGGCATCAGAAAAGGGAAGTCTGCAAACTTGACATTCAGAGAAATTAAAAGGTTTTATTATTTTTGGAATATAAGATGCTTGGGGCATGTGGTACAGTGGAATGAGAGTTTGAGACATTCTGTAGAAGAGCAAATTATGAAGAGTCTTCTAAGACACCCCTCCTCTTTGTGACTTTTAATATAAAATAAAACTAGCAGTATAGTATAGAAAAATAATGATATAGTGTGTAGTAATAATGTATTTGTTATAAAATCTTTAGAACAATATAAAATAAGTAAATTTAAAGCAAATAATTGACACCATAATATAAATGCTTCCACCCCTCAAAGTTATGTCTTTTTTCATGGCCCCATGTACTCTGTTCTGGACACTTATTTAACACATTTTAAATATCAAAATAAAATTCTCAACAAAATGCTCAGAAGACAAAAACTCTGGACTCACTATAGTCAGACATATGGCAGAGATGAGATGTTTGTTTTGTTTTGTTTGGTTTTAGACATTTTTTTCCCTCTCCTTGGAGCATGGACAAACAGGAGAAGTTGTTCTCAGACAGCCCTTCTGTCAGGCAGTTGGCCCATATCTCTCCATTATACTCTCAAAAAGGTGATGTTTTCTGAGCTATTTGACTATCTCACAAATTCAAACTGGCCTCACATTAATGTATCTTCTCTTATTAAAATAAAAGTAATATTTTTATTAAAAAATTGTTTAGGAAAAATAAATGTAGTTAGTGTCTTCTTGCTAGTATGTCTGAACTGCTGACTTGAACTTCTTTGGTGTGGATCAGAGTTACAAACATCTTTCCTTGTAATCAAACCCCTCCTGTGGTAAGTGAGCTGGATAGTGCAAGTCAAGCTGTCTGTTTCTATGACAGAAATTCTATTGAATTACTTTTACATTGTCTACACACTGAAGCCCTGAGAGCAACAGACTGCTTTTCCAGGCTCCCCAGTCGTTAAACAAGTAAGAGAAAAGGCAGCATGGAATTGACAAGTACCCTCCAGTTAGAATACTAAAATCCTTAGGATCTTGTGAATGCTGTTTTCACCTCTTTAGAAACAGTTTTTCATCTATGAACTAGGAGGACGAACACAATATTTCAAAGAGACAATTTGAAAGGTGTATCAGTTAAAAAGGGGGGGGGGGAGTGGGGTGGGGGAGGAAGCTCTGCAAACCCAGACTGACTAATTGTTAGCCTAGGGATCTTGGCTAAGGAACATTAGAAAGGGTAGAGTGGAGGAGAGTTTAGGAGAATAATAACTAGCACTTAAAATGTTTCACAAAGACACATGGAACCCTACTATTATGCAAACACACACACATTTTTTATAATGGAGATTTATTAGAGATATCCTGAATATTAAGGAGAAATGCTCCTTCCTAAACTATAGGTTGCAAGTGAAAAGACAAGTGCCAGCTTCAGGATGCCTGCCCATCCAGTTGTTGGCCAAGGGTATCCCAGAGACATCAGCTTAATAGAGGCTATTATCATTGTTAATAATTGTCCATCATAACTAAATAGGAAAACTCTATTACTGAAGACACAATTCATAATTACCAAAAGAAAAGAGTTGGTCCTAACCAGGAAGCATTTTTACTGCTGTATAGCTCTCATGGTTGTAGAAGCTGCTATGAAGATCACTTTGGGAGAAAAATCATAATCAACCTTGTGATCGATAGTAGAGATTGACTTTGAAAAATATTCCCATGAGTCCAATAGTGCCATGAATGTTATGTGGATCACCAACTGATTTCTGATTAAGCTTAAGGCCTGCTTCACTGAAAGAAATATAAATATGGTATTGTAAATCTGGCCAAGTACTCTTCAATAGGAAGCCCTTATTTTCAGAATAGAAATAAAATTTTCTGATTAAATATGAATACTTCTTACCACTGACTGGATTTATCTTTTATTTATTTTAGGTACTTGATAAAATACCTCTTTTCTTTCTGAAACTATTTTTGGCAATTGTATAGCTAGATCACTTTATTCAATCTTGCATTAAGAGTTCTGAAATAACAAACAAAATACAACACATTACAGCTCAAAACACATCTTAAGAAATTAAGAAAAAATGAACTACGTTTATCTATCCTATCGGACCACAATGTTATACAGCTTAAAATTAGCAGTAAATATATATCCGGTGATTACAAAAGTTCATGGAGGTTAAAGAACACATTATCAAATGTTGAATAGGAAAAGGAGGAATTAAGATAGAATATATTTTAAGTCATAGGCTTAAATGAAAATGGAGAAAATATAACAAATTCTCTCATACATATTAAAAATATCCATTAGGTGGAGGCTGGAGAGATGGCTCAGAGGTTAAGAGTGTTGCCTGCTCTTCCAAAGGTCCTGAGTTCAATTCCCAGTAACCACATGGTGGCTCACAACCATCTGAAATTGGGTCTGGTGCCCTCTTTTGGCCAGCAGGCATACACACAGACAGAATATTGTATACATAATAAATAAATAAATATTTTTTTAAAATATCCATTAGACTGAAAATTGTATTTCTGAGCATTAACATTTAAAAAATAGAAAGACCATGAATAATGACTTAAAGATGCAACTCAAAAATATTTGGAAATTCAAGAATAAACCAAACTCAAATCTGGAAAATGGAAAGAAATAATAAAAATCAGGGCAAAACTATTTAAATAAAGTTAGTATTTTGATCAAAGTCAATAATACAAATAGTCAACAAATATAAGAGCTGGTTCTTTGAAAATATTAACAAAATAATCAGACCTTTGACCCAAATTGCCAAAAGAAATAAAGGGAAGACGCCAATAAATAGTGTCAGAAGTAAACAGTGGAGCAATAGAAGAGACACAAAAGAAATTCAGCCTATTATCAAGAATACTTTAAAAACCTATATTCTAGTAAGTAAGAAAAGTTAAAAGTAGGCTAATCTTTAGATTTATCAAAATGACCAACCTATGGCCCATGAACCTGGTTTGCTTGTATACCACATTTCCAAGGTCAGTCATGTCTTTCCCTTCTTCCCTTCCCACAACCCTCCTCCATCTGCAAACCCACATGACTGGCTCCAGATTCATAAACTGTGAAGCTTGTATGTATGCTCTGTGTGCATACTGCTTTCCTGAGTAAGTCTCTTCTTCCCTTCTCTCACTGTTACTCCAACCCACTGCCATCCATAAACCCCCAAACCTAGTTTCAGACATACAAACCTTTCTATGAGACACCTTTTCTTGGAAAATTGTTTCATCCCTTACCCTTCCCTTTTCCTACCTGCCGCCATCTACAAACCTACAGGCTTAGTTTCAGACACTTGTTTGGGAGCCATATTTGACTGATCTTTTAACAGCTCATCCACCAGTCTTATCTGGCTTATCTCAGTTCATACATCTTCTGAACTGTCCCAGACTAAGGAAGGCCAAATTATTACATTAGATATGTAACCAGAGAAAGAAATTCATATAACTAGGTCAAATTACAAAAACAAAAATACTCAAAACAGCATCAAGCTCACTAGACCTATAGATATTTTTCTCTAATGAGGAATGTCTACATAATTCCAGGACACGGAATTTAGGAGTTAAGTAAAAAAGGAAAAAAAAAACCTTATCAAAAAATTCAAGAAACTTAAAGAAGACACAAATAGAAATCCATGAAATTAGCAATAAATGATTCAGTGATTTCCAAGAAAATACAATATATACAAAAATGAAATAAGGAAGATAATGCAAAATTTCAAAACTGAATTCAATAAATATATGGAAACATTGAGGAGAATATGTGAAGAAATAAAGATGAAATTGAAAACTTTGGTATCTCATTTAGAAAACTCAAGAAAAAAACCTTATAAGTAGAAAGAACCAATCAGAAAATATATCATGACTTGGAGATAAATCTACACGAAATAAGCAAAGAAAGTAAACAACTTTTAAAAGTACAAGAAAAAAACACAAGAAATATTGGATACCATCAAAGTATCACATTTTTTAATTATAGGAAGAGAAGAGATAAAAAAGTCCCAAGTAAATTGCAGAGAAAAGATTATTAATGAGATCATTGAAGGAAACAACCTCATACTAAGGAACACATATCCATACAGATACAAAAAGTACACAGAACCCAAATGAAACAGGGTCAAAAAACAAAAACAAAAACAAAAACAAAAACAAAAAAAAACAGAAGACAACCAACAAGCAAAAAACATCCTATAATATATCCTAATCAAAATAGTAATTATACAGAACAATAAAATTATAAAAATCTGCAAGGGAGAAAAACTGCAAGTCTGAACCCACGTATATTCACAACAGACTTCCACCAAACTTTGAACAACCTACCTCCAGTTCTTAAATTATTTTTAAAAGGAAAAGTAAAGAGACAGAAGAATCACTTCCAAACTCATTCTCTGAATCCAGTATTGCTCTGATTCCCAAATAAAGTAAGAACTCACACATGAAAAAATCAAATCTGCAGAATAAGAAATTATCCTGGCCAACTATTAATCTGAGAAAAAATTAATAATCATAATATACTAGTAATTCAAAAACAGAGTCAAAAAATTACTCTGTTAAAAATTGGTCTGGGAATCTAAACAGAGGGTTCTCAATAGAAAAATTAAAATGACTAAGAAATACCTCAAAAGCTGTTTATCTTTCTTAGTAATCAAGAAAATGCAAATTAAAATATCATGAAATTTTATTTGAGTCAGAATGGCTAACATATAAAAAAAGGACAACAGTGCTGGTGAGGTTGTGGGAAAGCGGAATGAATCCTCAGTAACTGTTGGTAGGAATAAATTGGGATAGCTATTTTGGAGATCACTATGAAGAGTCTTCAAAAAAACTAAAATAGATATTTCACACGATTCATCTATACCATTATTTGGCATATGTTTAGAGGACTCAGCCTCCTACTCCACACATGTGTTTTCAGTAATTTCCATTGTTGTCTTATTCCCAATAGCCAGGAAATACAAGCATTCTAAACATACTTCAGCAGACAAATGGATAATTAAACTTTGGCAAATATACATAATATTATACTATTTAGCTATAAAGAAAAATAAAACCACAAAATTTTCAGGTAAATGACTAGACGTAGAAAGATAATAATGAGTGAACTTACCCAAACTCAGAAAAAAAGAAAACTTGTTTTCTCTCATTCCTCCAATTTCTCAGATGTGAGTATACAACATGAAACTAGGAAAGTATAAAGAGATCATAGATGCAGGGGAGGAGTATGAGAGGTGAATAACAGGATACAGTATAAGGAGTGGAAAGCGGAGTCACAGGGAGGGGTCTTTTAATGTGGAGGAAGAAAAGATGGCAATTCTGAAGGAGAAGGAGGGGATGAGAGACATCTAACCTCAAGGTTGTTTTATAAAGTTTCAAGGAATCTCATCATTTCATATTCAGTTACACACAAAATATATAATACACACATGCTTACATATATGTGCATATATATATATAAAAATTGAAGATATAAATATATCTTCAAGTAAGTTAAAACACTTTGGCTGATATTAGTCCCTTGTAGTCAGACTTTCTTTAGTATGCCAACTCCCAAATAATGACATGGAGAATTCTTATTAAGTCTAAAAGCTTGGTTTTAGCTTAGACTTGTTCCCAACTAACGCTTAAAACTTAAATTAACTTATTTATAGTAATCTATGTTCTTGTACATGGCTCATTGCCTCTCCTCAGTAGTATGAGCGGGTGAATCTTATCTTTTTTTCCCCAGAGTTCCTATCTCTTCCTTGAAGTTCTGCCTATCCTCTCTTGCCTAACTATTGACTGTTCAGCTCTTTACTCAATGAATGAATCAGAAGGTGACTTGGCAAAGACACATCTTCACAGTGTACAAGAAGATTATCCCACAAAAATCCTCCACAGGAATCTTAGACTAACAAAAACAGCAGGCACAGGAACATCAGTTTGTTATTTGTACATTTTTTTTTAAAAATGAAATAATTTGTATTCCCTATGGATATTGTTGTTTTTAGTTTATAACTCTTCTGGGGAGTATTTTTACTCAAAGTATTTTACATTTATTAAAATATATATAATATGTATATGCAAACATTTATATATGGTTCATGTAATTTAGGAATGCATGAAATAATATGGATTCTCTTCGTTTTTTCAAATATTGTTAGTTTTATTTTATTTATTCTTCTTCCAACATGCCTATCTTTATTTTCCCTCCTTCCTCTGAAGTTAGAACTTGCAAGCTGTTCCCATCATTCTTTATAGCATCCTTGTATTTCTATGCTACTCCCTGTCATGGAGTTCCTATGCCTCATTATTCCTATTAATATCTAGGAGTCTGTGTTTACTCCAGGTTATAGACTCACATCAAAATATTGAGAGTTAATAACTACAAGTTAGAGAAAACCTCTAGTTTTTATCCTTCTGGGTCTGTGTTATCTCACACAATATTAAGTTTCCTAGTTCCACTCAATTACATACAAATTTAATGATTTCTTTTTCTTTAGCTGAATATAATTTTATTGTGTATATGAGCCTTGTTTTCAATATTTATTTATCAGTTGAACATTTAGGCTGCTTCCACTTTTAGTTACTGTCAATAAAGTGGCAACAAACATGGATGAAAAAGTTTTTGTGAAGTAAAATGTAATGTATTTGGGACATATGCTAAATAGTTTTATATATCAGTTCTATAATAGATATATTTTTACCTTTTATAAGAATTTTCCACACTGATTTTCTTTTAAAGAATTGTGTATTTTTGCATTCTCACCCAAAATGAATGAGGGTTTCCCTTTTTTCCAAATCCTTGCCAACATTTTCAACCAGTTCTTTTGCTGATATTTGCCACTCTGATTGTGGTAACCTGAAATCTTAATACATGAAATCATAATTACTTTGCATGTCAATATTTTTAAGGATGTTGCTCCCCTTCCCCTTCTTTAATTAGTTTTTGAGAATTTTGTACAATGTGTTTTTGCATATCCACTTCTCAGATCCTCTCAGATCTATTGTTTCTCTATCCACCCAACTTTGTGTCATTGTTTTCTCTCACAAACTAAGTCTATTTTGTGCTTTGCATATATTCATGGAAGTGTCCCTTCCCAATGAAGAGTCTCAAACCTCAATGCAGAACTCTTAAAAAAAACTGATGATCTCTCTTCCCAAGAGCTATCAATTACTGGGAGTTCCTCAGCTAGGAGTGTTGCATCATTTCCACCTCTCTTCTCCAGTCTGTAATATGGTTAATCTTGAGTTTGCTGCAGCTATGCATGTTGACATAATCCTGTATGTTCAAATGTTCAGGTTCCTTGGTGGGTCTGGAGGACTCTGTGTCTTTCTGTTCACTCAATTCCTATGAGTCCTGCAGTCATGCCAAACCCTTATTCTCAGCAATCACTTTACAGTTGACTTGCAAAGGGATAAAGATCAGCAATATATGTTTTTCATACAGTACTAGACATTCCAGTCTCTTCTCTGCACCATGGGCAGTTATGAGTTTTTGTGTTAGTTGGACTCTAATGCAAATAGAAGTTTCTCTGATGAATATTTTGAGCTGAGGCAATTTATGGATGTAACAACAAATCATAAGCAGAATAATAGTAATAATATCCATCTAATTTAGTGTCTATGGCCTATCTAGTTATTAGTTCTTGGTCCAACAATGATGAAAATATGGGTTTCATCTCGTGGAGTGACTTGTATGGAAACAGAAACTTTTTTCAGGACATTCATGTCAGTCTTGCACCAGTGGTCATGCCTTGACATCCTAGTGGTTGCTGAGCCCACAGGATTGAGAGTTTGGAAGAGATTATTTTATTTTATCTTCTTGTGGTTTGTGTAGAACCTTCCAGATCCTGTTCATTCTTTTTAGAATATAATCCAATAAATGTAGTTCTGACCCCCAAATAAAGGAAACTTCTCTTTGAAACATATGGAGACCATTAAAGAAAACAAAAATGCAAAGTTGGGGGTGGGGAGGAAGGACAAGACAAAAGAACACATCTACAATACAACTCATGCACCTACACCCAAGAATCTAGGATCATTGTGGAAGAAGGGGTGGGAAAGTAAACGCTAGAGAAACAGTGAGATTGCTGGGAAATTGTGTTTCCTAGGTATGTCTGACTCTAGAGCTATGAAGTCTCACCAGATGCACAAGGACAACAACAAAAGACATAACAGCGTGGATGAGACAAGACCCTGAGGCTCCAACACTATGCAAAGAAAAAAATAATACTGTGGTTTGTGCTTACTGACCCCCACAGTGGAATGTTTAAATCCTTCAGGGGATTATTTGTATATATTTTGGATATGTTATGTGACTTGCCTATATTCACATATCATCTGTCAGGTCACACATGTTTATATTATTACATCACTTTTCTCATAATCTTAGAGTGATTTAAAATATCTTCACAGTGTTTTATAGCATTTCCAGGTGCTAGGGTAATGGAGTGTTCTTGTAAAACTCTACACATTCCCTTGCCTATTAGACCTTGGCTACCTTCCATGGCACGCACATTTTTTGAAAGTTGTTACCATTTTTAGAGGAGGCTCTTTTTCCCCTTCCACTTCACATGTCTAATTCCTTCTGACTTTAACCCAGCTGAGGTCACTGACCACATCTGTCAAAATGATATCAAGATTTTTTATTTACCTGTTTCAGAAGAATTTCCATCATATCTCTGATATCTAATCACTTTAACAGCATTGAATTAATTCAGAAACAAGTCTAATATGTGCTTTTCAACTTTCTGCTATATTTATTTGAGAGAAACTTTGTGTTTGGATCATCCTGGCTGTTTTCACTAACAGCAAGAATCTTGGTCAGAGATTGTTTTTTAGGCATGATTATTTCCAAGGGTACAATTTAATTATTTTAGAGCACATAAAATCTTACACACACACACACACACACACACACACACACACTAAAGTATCATTTTATTTAAGAAGAGAAACATGTTGCCAAACTTGTCAATTCATATATCTGAATAGTAGTATAAGCAAATATTTTAAAAGTGTTATTCTTTGACTCTTTTGTATTCCTGATAGTTCTTTAAATGTTTTACTATTCTCTGAGAATTTCATACAAAATAGGCTGGTCATATTTCACCTCCCCAACTGTCCCATGTTTTTCCTGCACTGTCCTACCCACCCAACTCCATGTTCTTTAATTCTCTTAAAAAGAAACAAAATTACATATCATAAATTACCAGGTAAATTTCCCAATAGCAGAAACGGGGTTCATCTTCTTGGGTTATTGGTCATAAACTCCCCCAAAATTTTAGAGGCTATTGCAAATTATATTGGTTATCCTCCATATTCTGACTGTAAGACAATATTGATGAAGGCATTGTAATTTTCTGTTCTGTCTCTTTAAAAGATAAGCCATGCCTACTCCCTTGCTGCTTGCAGCTTTGGTCTTCTCTTCCAGTCTCCCAAGCAACTTCTGCCTCTCCCCACTTCCTCCCTTTTCCCCTTGCTCGCTCCATCTCTCCTCCTCTCTCTCTCTCCTCCCTCTCTCCCCTCGTCTCCCTTTTTCCCTTACCCTCCACAACCCACTTAATAAAGGTCCAACCTTACTCTACATGCTGTGCCTGTCTGCCTCCCACCTGCCACTGCCCACATGGTTCCCTGGGGACCAGCCAGCAGAACACATGGCTTGCTGGAGATCAGCCACCTTCTTGCAGCCTGGTCTTGTGCGCAGTACCTGCCTAGGACTGGCTGCTCCCACTGCCCGCTGCCAGGGACTTGCACCATCCGAGACCCACTGTCTGCCACCGTAGGGACCCGAAAGCTAGCTCCGGGAAACTGGCAGCAAACCCATTACAGGCATGACTTAATATTATAGAACATGGAGAAATTGAGTTAGTACTCAACTAGAATTGTCTACCCTATTTACTGGTGTTCATAGTATTGGAAGGCACATACTGTTAGGAGGGGAAAATTAGTTTCCTCCATTGGAGTGACAGTTTGTATACCAACCACACTCCAGAGCACACTGCATGCTCAGGAGTAGTTTACCAACACAAAAGAGACTCCACATATCTTTGTGCTCTTTGCATGCTTTATGTTATTGTTGTTATGGTTTGGTTTTTGGTCATTTTGTTTATGTTTTCCTCTGTTTGACAGAGAGGTAGAATTTGATGTTGGATGGATAGGAAGGTAAAGAGGGTCTTAGAGCAGTTGGTGGAGGGGAAAATATAATTTGTTTGAAAGCTTAAAAACTAATTTTGCAATGAAATAAAACAGAAGAATACATGATGATAGAAATAACCCATTTTGGGATGAATCTTTAAGAATCACTTATTCTTTTTATTTTTAACTAGGTGTGAACTTCTACATTAACTATCCATAGAAAGAAAAAAAGCTTCATGAATGAGGTCTGGCAGTTGCAGTAATGGGTAAAGAAATACGAATTTAAAGAAATGAATGTTACTATATCCTTCTAGGAAGTGTTGTGATTTGAATATGGATGATCACAATAGAGTCATGTATCTGAATGGTTGGTCTCCAGGGAGTGGAACTATTAGATTTGGCCATATTTGATTAGGTATGGTGTTGTTAGAAGAAATGTGTTCTTGATATGGGATTTGAGTTTTCAGATGGTCAAGCCAAGCCCAGTGGCTCACTCTCTCTTCCTTCTGCCTGCCAAACTTGATGTAAAACTATTTGGTTCTTCTGTAGAACCATGTCTGTCTGCATACCACCACACTTCTCTCCATTTAGAACTCTATTAAAATAACGGCCTAAACCTCTGAACCTGTAAAGCAGCCCAAATTATATGTTTTCCTTTATGATATTTGTTAAGGTCATGGTGTCCCTTCATAACAACAGAAACCCTACCTATGACAGAGGTTTGTACCAAAAATTTGTATCATGTATTGCCATGATAGGCCTGACTGCTTTTGTGTGGGGTTGACATAGACTTTGGGACTAGGATTAGCAAGGAAGCTGAAATCTGTAAGTGGGAGCTTAATGGTACACACTCATAGAAACATCGAAAGCAGTGGTGCTGAGGGCAATGTGAACTGTGGGGACCCAGTTCCAGAAATTTTAGAGGAGAAGAATATAAATATGTGGAGTGGAGATAATTCTTTCGATAATTTTGTGAAAAATGTGGCTGCTTTCTGCCCTTCACTAAAATATATAACTGATGCTAAATTTAAGAGTTATGGATTAACAGCTTTGGCAGAGGAGATAACCAGACAGCATAGTATTGACTGTCTTGTTTGGTTTTTAATGCCACACTTATGCAAATATATAATGAAAAAGAGCTGAGCAAGAAAAAATATACAATGTAAAGTTTGAGAAGAAAAGGGACAGCAGGAAGTGTAAACAGATTAAAGAAAAGCCTCCTGCTAAGTGGAATAAAGGGAGTGCTGACCTCAGAGAAAGACCCCATTGAGCCTTAGCTTTGCAACTTCTGAAAAGGAATTAAAGAAAAGCAAGAAGGTGGTGCACACCAATTCCAACACTCAGAATGCAGACACTGGTAGAGCTCTGAGTGAAAGGCCAGTTTAATTTACAGAACAAGTTTCAGGGCAATCAAGCTTCGGTAATAAAGAAAACAATTGAAAATGAAAAGCTGGTGAATACAGAAATGAATAAGAGGGACCTTTCCTACCTCAATCACAGAAAAACATAGTTCTGTTTTTAGAGACAATTTAGAAGAATGAGATTATGGAGTCTTCCTTCAATGATAAGGGAAGCTACTGAGGCTATTATGTATGTGTTAGGGGTGTCCCTGCATGAACTTCTAGAGAGTCCAGAAAGATGATGCTTGGGTTGCCTTGGAGACCCCAAGCCATTGGAGATTCAGAATCTTTGGACCACCTCTGTATAGAACTGCTGACATGGAAGGAAACCAGCCTAAGAGAGAAAAGTGTGCTGCCATCAAAGAAGCTGATAGGAGTTGGAGATCTGGAGCCTATTGACATTATACATGGTGAATCAGATTTTGAAGTTAGCCCAGCTGATTTTCAACTTTCACTATGCTCCTTTTTCTCCCCCTTGAAATGGTTCTGAATTTCCTTTTCCATTGTGTGTGAGAAGTATGGACTATGCCTTTTCATTTTGATTTTACAATTGCCATGAGTCTCAGAAGATATTTTGAACTTTGGACTGCTAAACATTGAGACTCTAATGGACTTTGTGACTTTTGAAGTTGGACTAAATGCATTTTTAGTGTTTTGATATTGCCTTTGGAGGACAGGGAGTGCAATGCGTTGGTTTGAACAGAAATGGCCCTCAAAGACTAATAAATATGAATGTTAGTCGCAAGCAAGTGCCACTATTAGGGAGTGTTGCGATTTTGTAGTAGGCATGACCTTGTTGAAAGAAATGTTTCACTTGGGATAGCCTTTGAAGTTTCAGAGGATCAAGCCAAGCCCAGTGTCTCTCATCCTACTGTGTCCTGATTCTGATGTAGAATTCTCAATTCCTTCTCCAACACCATGTCTGCCTATGTGCTACTGTGGTCATAAAGTCTCTGCACAGTCATAGAAACACTAAGACAGTAAGGTAATAGTAATAGGTTTATCTCTGGGTCCTGCAAGTTCTCCAGCCATAGATTCTTGACCAAATTTTCAGTACCCACACATGCCTCCTTTCTTAGGGTAGCTCTCTAAAGACGTCACAAAGCAGTTTTATCACCATTAAATTACTTGGGTACTGTTATTGTGCCCATAGGCATGTTTTGTCATGCATCATAATCACTATTGTAGCTAGCCATTGGGTAATACTGTTGATCACTTTCTCCCCACCAGCAACCTTTATAATATTCTCTGGAAACATGGAAGGTTGACAACATAGAGGAAACTTACCAATGTTACCATAATTTTTTTCTTGTTTCTGTGACCGATATGTGTAAATTCTTCATCAAATAGGGTAATATCATCAAATTCCTGTGGATAATCAAGAACAGTGTCAATATCCTGTATTGTTTGGGGATCTTAAGACACTGTGGATCAACAACTGGAGGGGAGCTATTTCAAATGTAGCAATAGACTTTTATTTGAAATCATTATCCACTGTGTAGGCTAACTCCAAATTAAATTCACTTATATGATTACATCTGTGTATATACATATTAATATATATATTATATATACATATTAATATATGTATATATGAAGTGACTAAAACAGCATTTCCATATGTTTTTTTCAAATATCCTTAGTGTGGGAATGGGGAACACTCATGTAATATTGATGGTAGTGTAGATTATTACATACACTGTGAAATTCACTGTGGCAGTTTCTTAGAAAACTAAAAATATATCTTTGCTATGACTCAGATGCTCCTGAGCATATACTATAAGGACTGTAGGTCAGAAAATAGAGTTAAATGCTCATCCATTTTATACTTGCTCAATTCACAATAACTAGGTCACAGAAACAGCTTAGATGCCCATAAACTGATGGACAATGGACTTTTCAGCTGTAAAGAAATATAAAATTATAAAAATTTGCAGGTGGAAGGATGGATCTGCAAAACATTTTGCTGACTAAGGTAAAGCAGACCCAGAAAAGTAAAAATAACATGCCCTCACACATTTATCAATCTCAGTTTTGAAACTTTAGTTTTATATTCATAATTTGGTATTCCTGTATAATTCAGAAAGGTAGAAACGAACCACTGAAGGAGAAATGAAAGAAAAATATTAAGAGAGAGGAAAAAAAATAGAACACAGGTAATATGAATCAAATATTTATTTCAACATGCAAGAATCCCATCATACATATTTAGAGACTAGATAACATTTCTCTTGTTTGTTTTTATATATTTAAATTGTAAGTATCATTGCTTAATAAGCTATAAATTCTCCTCACCTTTATAAATATCATTATTATTATTCATACAGTCTGCAATGGTAAAAAGCAAGTAAGTATTCTTATATTGTCAAGGAGTTTAAGCTTTCTAATATTCAAATTTGCTCTATTGTTATTAAGTCTACTGGAGGTGCTCTACCCATTTAAATATATCATTTAATCAGAAATAACACTGTGAGCATTCTGTGCCTCACCCAGTTTGGATTATTCTCCTTTAACATTGCTAGATTCAACAGACATCTGAATTCTGTGTGAGCTAAAGATGCAAAATGAGCATGCAAGTATGAATATGAAGATGCAAGTCGTGGCTTAAATGGGAAATGGTTCCATAGACCCACGTCTTCGAAAACTAAGTCGCCACCTGGTTGGTGCTGACTTGTGAATTGGTACAACCTTGCTGGAGGAAGAACATCCCCAGGACTGGGTTTGAGTATCTGTAGTCTCAGCCCAATTTCAGTTCACTCCTCTAGCTCTGTGACTGTAGTCAAAGATGGGCTCTCTCAGCTTCCAACGTAGGTAGTCTGTTGTTGTGCCTACATAATCATTATGAATTTCTACTCTGAAATCATAAGTCCAAATAGACATTCTTCTCTGATTTTCTTTGGTCATGATATCTGATCACAGAAACAGGAAAGTGACAAATAAAGTCTCTGAGAACCTTTGGAGCTATTATTGCTAGATGCCAGATCATTTCCTCTAAAGGAATCAGTAAGGTTCAGATAGGTTAATGAAGATTGCATACCTGGCCAAATCAGGGCTGATAAGACCTACTTAAAATCTGAATCTATTGCTTAATCTGTCAACTTAGTCAAACTAGATTTCACAGGTTAAATGTGAGGCAACAGTCTTAAAACATTTTTACCTCAAAAGGTAAATGAAAAACACACATTCACTTATCAATATAGGTGACAACAAGATGATGATCCTTAATCTCTACTAATAAAAACTCATTAGCATAAAACACATTCTTGAATGTATGACAGTGATGTAATTTTTTTGTAGTGTATGATTATTTTGCAGCTTTGAGGCTGCTTATACTAATTTAAAAGTCTAATCAAATTAATTAAAAATTTTAAGTTAATAATCCAATAATTATTACCTATAAAGTTCATTTTTCTTATTACAAAACCTCTAGAAAATACAAATTATTCTAATATTTTATTTCTACAATACTAAAGATTTTTGTTTGACCTTTTATTATCAGATTGCTCTTGTTGTGGATCCTGAATCAGTTAATTTGCCTATTTTATGCGTTTTTCTTCAGCAAGAGTTTCTTTTCCAGAGGCTGACCCAAGATAAGCTAAATTGATTGTTCTTAGAAGTATGAATTGATAAGAGAGGATCCGCTTACCTACTACTGGGTTTTGGAGATAGAATGTAGACAAGCATTTTTTATCAATTAAATAAAAATACAAACTATGGCCTGCAGAGACAGGAGTGGAGAGGGTGAGGGGAAGGGAGTGGGAGTAGAAACAATGTAAAAGGGAAAACTGAAAATAAAATGATGCCAGTGAGGATTCAGGAAATACACTGGAGCTTGACCTTTCGTTCCTAGTCCAGTTAACTGAAAAAGGGGCACCTATATTTGCCCATAAATTGTTATTGTGATTTAATTTAGGGCAAGTAGAATTTTCCTGCGCAAAATCAAAGCTATTTTAATATATAAGTGTAGCAAAAGTAGACACCCTTTTATTATTCCTGATTTTAGTAGAAAAGCTTTGAAGTGTTTTCCTTTACCTTAATGTAAACAGGAAGTCTACTGTATGTGTTTAGCTATATTTCTATGAAGTCATTCTACTCCTAGTCTCTTCAGTTCTTTTTTTAAAAAAAGGGATATTAAATTTTGTCAAAAAACCTTTTAAGAATATATTGAGATTATAATGTGATTTTGTTACAGGGGGCCACTTGGTTGTTTCCGGCTGTTTAGCCCCAAAATAATCACACAGAAACTATATTCATTAAATCACCACTTGAACCATTAGTTCAAGCTTCTTCCTGGCTAAATTTTACATCTTAATTTAACCCATTCCTATTAATCTGTGTATCACCACAAGGTTGTGGTCTACCAGCAAAATTTCAGCACATCTACTTCTAGTGGCAGATCATGGTGTCTATGACTCCATCTTTCTTTCTCCCAGCATTCAGCTCAATCTTCCCCACATATCAAAGTTCTACCCTATCAACACGCCAAGGCAGCTTCGTTATTCATTAATGGCTATCACAGCACACCGAGGGGACTCCCACATCACCTCTCCTTTTCTGTAAATAAAATGAAAGGTTTTAACTTTAACATAGTAAACTTAAATATAACTGGTATCAAGCAAGAATTATAATTATAATATTTATATATACTTTATCTTTTATCATAACTAAGAAAAACTATAACTATAAATTTTTCAACTCCATCAAAGACTCCAGAAAGATATAATATTACCTAAGTAAACAGAAAGTACATTGTAAGCAACTTCCAAAACTCTAGAATTGACAGAGACATCTCACTGCCTGGACAGTCATCCAAATTCTTTTGTATTATTGGGCCATCCATCTTCAGCCTATAGGTCCATAATATTCAGTAGACTTTTCCATGAAGCAGGAAATTTCAAAGACATTTCTGCCTATATCGGAAATTTTGCCAGTTACTTTCTTCTGTGTCCTGCAGAATGTCTAATAGACTCTTTCATGAAGCAGGAACCCTCTTTCAGGAAGCATCTCACCTTTAGCCAAGTTCAGCAGTCATTTCTCTATGGGTCCTGCATGTCCGTTAAGCAGTCCATGCAAGAGCAGTTTCTTGCCCAAATGGCAAGGAAACTCCATAAGGAGCATCTTCAATGCCCATCTTCCTCATGAAGTAATTGGTACTTTCAGCAGCAGATGTGTCTCATTATCATGAAAAGTGTTAAGTAATTAAAGCATTTTAAATGCCATATTCGGAAGGTCTCTGAAAGGTTTGAAGAATACCTATCTAACTTAAATATATCTCTATACATCTAGAAAATTTAACTAACATGACTATAAACTTAACTATTATAGATGATTATCTACTACATTTTTAAATGAGCTACAAAAACACAATACCTTACTCAAGATCAGAAATACATATACATATAACAATATTGACCTTAAATTTGTATCCATAAACCAAGATCCATACCAGTGCAAATTATTCATATATATATATATCATATATCATATATATCATATCATATATCATATATATATCATATCCCTCTTTAAATGTAAACAAACGTTTATAGACAATATTTGGGAATATGGGTATAGGGTACTATAATAAGGTCTTTCATGGTGTATCCTGTGTGCTAGGTTCATCTCAGTCAGCAGTTGAGCCAAGTAATTTTTTGAGGGTGTTCATGGCAACCTTTCAGGAGATCTTGTTCCATCAAACCATATTGGTTTGGAAGCAATCCACTGGTTCTCATCTTCTGTGAAAATAAAAAAAACCCCTCTTTTCTAAAGCAACATATCCTTAGTCCCAAATTTTGGAATCAAGATACCTTTATGTTGGTTTAACTTAGCAGTCCATACAATAAAACGTCTCTCTGTCCTTCGCTCCTTCACAGTCAAAAAATTCAAAGACACAATAATATACATAATCCAGACTCTTTGTGTGTAGTTAATGTTTGCATGGCTTGTTTTTCTTTACTCCTTTTAATCTACGACTATCTGTACCCTGTCTCTTAAAAGGCCTTACCCCCCCTTTTAAAAGCATTAAAATTATTTTATGACTCTATACTCTTTTCCTTATCCTAAGCCTATGTACATTTATCCAACAATATGACTTATGTGGATTTGTCTTTATTGTATATTTGTAATTCTTTACTGTCTTGGAGAACTTTTAAAATGGTAAGCAGCTTGGTTGCAGCTGATATGGTTGCTGGCTCCACCTCTCTCCACTTTTAAAATGGAGCCTCTGGGGCTTCCAGGTAGGAGCTGCACTCAGCACTTTAACTCTGAGAATGATCATGCAGAACATAAGCCATTTTTTATCTGAGTAACAGCTAAATATACCCTGCAGCTCACTGCGTGACCTGGAAATATTTCTGTGAATGGTGGCAGAAATTTGCCATGTTCTTCTTCTTGTGTATGCCTAGTAGACCTTATCCCACTGCCTGCCCAGGTTTGGAGCCCTAAGCCATGGGCACGATCTCTGCTACTTTCCTCCTGACCCTGAGTAGGCACACAAACTCCCAAGCCCACAAATGTTATTCAAATGCTCCATAGCCAGAGTGGCAGCATGGCCCAGGAAGCCACATTTTAAAACCACATGGCTTTTATCTGCTATGGCTAAAACAAGAAAACCTCTCTTAACAGAGCTGTGGCAAGCCGCCATTTGAAAAAAAAAATGCAGCTAAACCTTGTTTTTTGTGTCTACAATTTCTTTTCAAGCTTTCTTAAGTTGTACATGAATTTACTTTACCACATTGGTGCCAATTTGTTGCAGGAGGTTGCTTGGTCATTCCTGACTCCTTAGCCCCGAAATAATCACACAGAAACTATATTCATTAAATCACCACTTGGACCATTAGCTCTCGCTTCTTCCTGGCTCACTCTTACATTTTAATTTAACCCACTCCTATTAATCTGTGTATCACCACGAGGTCGTGGTCTACCAGCAAAGTTTCAGCACGTCTACCTCCGGTGGCAGATCATGGCATCTGTGATTCCACCCTTCTTTCTCCCAGCATTCAGTCCAATCCTCCCCACATACCTAAGTTCTACCCTATCAACAGGCCAAGGCAGTTTCTTTATTCATTATTGGCAATCACAGCACACCAAGGGGACTCCCACATCATTATTTCTCCATTTTAATCTTTTTTGTGATATCTTTTATTTATTAATTTCCATAGGATGAACTACCCTTATATATGTTGAATAAAGCCTCTTTAATATTCTAAAATTTTTTAATATTATATGTATTAATTATCTTTTTGATGATTATTTGCCTTTTACTTGGAATGCAATTGCATTTGCAAGTATTTTATCAAGAATTTGGTTTCTATCTACATTGGGGATACAGTATTGAAAAATTTTTGTTGTATACATATCTTTACCTTGTTTTGATATCTGAATAATATTAGCATTATAAAAAGTGATAGCATTTTTCCACTTTCACTTTCATGCAATAATTTGAGAAAAGTTGGAATTAATGTGTCAGTTTTTTATACTTTTATTCAGCTTGTTGTTTGAAATCTTAGAGAAAGGAAGAGATAGAAACAAAAGGAAAACATTAGGAAAATAATTTAAAAATATTTATTTTCAAATAATGGCATTCTATACATAAGCTACTATAAAAGTTATAACAGGAAACTCTTACAGGTGATAAATACTTTCAGCAAAGTGGCAGGATGGAAGGGAAGGGAGTGGAGAAAAATATATAGCTCAATAACAGAATAAAATTAAAATTAACACATAAAATGTATAGCTTTCTTATATAGCACTAACAAATATGGTGAAAAAAGAAATTAGGAAACAAT
This sequence comes from Myodes glareolus, assembly GCF_982192425.1. NCBI lineage: Eukaryota > Metazoa > Chordata > Mammalia > Rodentia > Cricetidae > Myodes > Myodes glareolus. Next base: position 115,989,798 of record NC_142028.1, on the reverse strand, counting down.
CCCATTCATAACTACCTCAAAATAAATAAATGCAAACAAATAATAAATAATGATGTGAAAGACCTTTGCAATGAATATTTCTGTTGGCCTCTGCCAGTGTTCATATCAGAGGTGCAGCAGATGGCAGTTGAAGTTCAGGCCAATAGGAGGCGAATCACTAAGTGATGAATCTTAGATTGACAAGGCGCCAAGACATCAGACTCCAGAATGTCTTTTACTTCTGCTGTGCCTTTACATGTATGGTGCAGATATCTTTCTCTGGTATCTGGTATGGTGTGAATGACTGTGGTGAGATTCCCACTGCCGGTAATGTAGCGTGTTTATCTCATGGGTACATCCCGTCCTACTAGGAATTTTTACTTATGGATTATTATGTAGATAATTTTTTCTTAAAGTTCACTGTCCAAGTGATAATAATAATGTTAGCTTAAAATGAGGTTTGATGATAACAAACACGACAAGGAAGTGTCACACAGTTAGAACATGTGACTTTCTATTGAGTAGCCATATAGGCAATGGCTTTAATTAATGATTAAGAAAACAATTGAATTTCAGTAGCCCCGCTAGCATAAAATTTTTTAGCATGTTGTGTTCACAGGTTTTAGAGTGCATTATAGCTGAAACAAAGATTTAAAAATAAAGTAAGACTAAGAGGTTTTTGTCAAATAACTTTGAGGTGAAAAACCAAAGAAGATAATCTAAAGTTTTTAAAGGCACATAATTGAGTGAGGAATTCTTTAACAGGGAACAAAGACAAAGCCAGACAACTATCATTATCTGATGGGGTCTTTCTTGTTAGGATTGGTTGATGACCAAAGTTAATGATTAATTTCTTATACCCTTTCTGCCCTCAATCTCCTGATATAAGAAACTATTGATGAATGGGTATGCACCCTAAAGGTTTAAGTTAGAGCTGACTGCTTCTTTTTCATATATAAAAATTTAGACTTGTGATTCCTTTAATATTCCTTTTGAGATTGCCTTTCAAGATAAGTAATGGAGTAACTGGTCCTTTCTTTGTTACCTTCCAGTTACAAAACCTGCCATTAAAAAAAATAGCTTGATTGCCTACACTGTTAGTGTATATCAAAGTGCTTGTGTATGAATGTATATAGGTCCTTTGTTTTTCACCTATAATACATAAAATATTTAATCATGCAAGAATACAAGAAACAAGCCCTTTTTTAACATGTAATTATTCACTTGAAAAATAGAATGAAATCATGTTGTAATTTTTATATTTTCTAAAAGATTTTGTTGGAGTATATAAGGTATAAGAAAAGAATAGAGTTAAAATGAGTAAGGAGCAAACCATTAAGAATGAGTTAGAAGCATTTAGAAGGAAAACATTAAGAGTAAAGATGGAGTTAAAAGGAAAACATCAAGAATGAGAAAAGGAAAGTACCAGGAAAATAAAGAACAGTCTTAGTATGCACTGACTTCTCATATTCTCTTTGAGTCCTAGGCTGCTTGAGGTTGATCATCCATGCAGTGATAACCCCCCATTATATTCCATACCATATTTATTTGTCTTTGTGTCATGTGTCTAACACTAGATTTTTCTATTTTAAATTTGGTTACGTGTTTTACTCTGATTTCCAGTTCCGTTTTCTCATCATGGTTCCAGGTTAGACTTTTCTGAAGTTTTGGCATAAAACTAAAGCAGGATCCTTACTCTCTGAAGAACTTTAGGGCTAGTTAAGATAAGAAAAGTCCAAAAAATGTCTGAAAAATTCCAATATTCTTGCTTTCTTCCACTATCAGTCTAGTGCTTCTCCTCACTTTGGGTTCTAGTGGCTAATTTTAAGCCAAGACACACCACCTAGATGTTGGCTATAGAAGAACAGAGATGAAGCTCCATGGATATAGCAGTTGTTATGCTACTCACAAGGTGTTCCCTACTTGAAGTCTGACTTCAGCAATTGGATGAGATGTCTTTTTTTAGTATTTCTTTGAGATAGCATATTTCTTCACTGGTGCTAATTCTAGGAGATGGTTGGTGTTGACCTTGAAGTGGTCTCCTTTCTTTCCCACACATTTGGTAATTGGGCTGGATAGTTTTACATCAACTTGACACAAATTAGAGTTATACGAAAGGAGGAAAACTCAATTGAGAAAATGCCTCCATAAGATCTGGCTGTAGGGCATTTTCTTAATTAGTGATTGACTTAGAGACCAGTCCATTGTGGATGGTGTCATCCTTGGACTGATTGGTGGTCATTTGTTCTATCAGGAATCTGAATGAGCCAGATATGACTAGCAAGCCAGTAAATAGAACCCCCTGAGGGCCACTCCATCACCTCCTGAATCCCTGCCCTATATGAGTTACTATCCTGACTTCTTGCAATGATGGCCTATGATGTGGAGGGGGGCAGAATTTGGAGGGCTTGGAGGGAAAGGAGGGAGAGACAAATGTTGCAATTACATTTTAATTTTTTATATTAAAATGTTAAAAAAAACAAAACCATAGTTAACTGATGTCCTCTGGGATAGGGACATAAAGAGTTACCCATAAACTGTTATGAGAATATTTTTTTTTTACTTCTTAAAAGAACAATATACTGCTGGCTGTCAGCTGAAAGCAAATGGCTTCCAAAGGGTTTTTATTAACATACTAAGAATATATTGTTTAGGTTGCTAGCTGAATAATACACAGTAATACATAACAAAGGATGCATTGCTGAAATCTATGTTTAATAAAATCACATCTTGAATAAGCTACAAACAGAGTCTCCTGCCGTCTGATTAACTGAATAAAAGTATAGTATCAAAGCAGGCATGGTGACTCAGGAAGCTAGTGCAGAGGGACTGTAAGTCCGTGTTCACTCTGTGCTACTTGAGGAGCTATCATCTCATCTCCAATCACCACCCTCAACTTTTGGGCCATAATCAATGATCCATCTGTTGTCTGTGTAGTCCCAAAGAAACAAGTTGGATGGGCATATATTAGAAATAATCACTCTTACTTGCTTTGATTCTTTGATGAGGGCAGGAAATTATTATCTTTAACCTGTCTCAAAATACAGTATTGGTTTGGGGTTATGTTTGGCAAAACAAAAATGTGGTAGAGTTGTCCATTGAGACCTTTCTACTATAACAAGCCTCACCCTACAAATTAATAAAGAAATACAAAGATTTTTGTCAGCTGTTTAGTTGTCTATATCAGTTCTGCTTCGAATAACTGAGAAATAGTTGACATAGACTACCAATGTTTCAATGACAATTGATTTCAGGTTAATACCTATCTTTAAATATAGTGAATCAGAATATGCATTGCAGTACTAATTGGTGTATTCTTATATAAGCACTACTAGTGGCACCAATTATTAACTTAGTGCTCAATAAGCGGTAATACTTAGTAAGTGATTTATTATAGAAATCATACTTTATGCAATTGTATCATAAATTGGATAAATCAGTATCTTGGTTAGGGTTAGTATTGCTGTGATAAAACATCATGGCCCAGGTCACTTGGACAGGAAAGGGTTTATTTGTTTACAATTACACATCACAGTTCATCATCAAAGGAAGCAGGAGTTTAAACTCAAGCTGGGCAAAAACTTGGAGGCAGGAGTTTTGCAGAGGTCATAGAAGAATGTTGCTTACTACTTTTCTCATCATGGCTTTCTCAGCCTGCTTTCTTACGGTATCTAGAACCAGCAGTTTAGCGACAGCACTATCCGCAATGGACTGGCTCCTCTCATATTAATCACTAAGAAAATGACCTATGAACTTGCATACAGCCCAATCTTAATAAAGGTATTTTCTTTTAAAATATATTTTTAAATAATTAATTTATTCCAAGCCCAGCCACAGTTTCTCCTTCCTCTTCTCTCAGTGACTCACCGCAACTTCCTTTCTACTCCCTGACCACTCCTCCTTGTTTCTCCTCAGGAAAGGGAAGGCTTTTGACATATATGAGCTAGACATAGTATATCAAGTTACAGTAAGAATAAATACATACTCTCTTATTGAGGCTGGAGAAGGCAACCTAGTAGGAGGAAAGAGTCCCAGTATCAAGCAACAGCCAGCAATAGCCCCTTTTTCCACTGTTTGGAGTCCGACAAGAAGACCAATCTACACAACTGTAGTATATATGCAAGGGTCTAGGTTAGTCCCATATAAGCTCTCTAGCTTCCAGTTCAGTCTCTGTGAGCCCCTGTGAGCCCAGGTTAGTTGAGTCTGGGGTTTTCTTGTGATATACTTGGCCCCTCTGACTCTAACAATCCTTCTTCCCCCTCTTTTAAAGAATTTTCCAAGATTCACCACAGGTTTAACTGTGGTTATCTGCTCTGTTTTCATATGTTGCTGAGTAAAACAATTAGACTAGGCAAAATCTATGAGTATAGCAGAATATCATTAGGAATTATTTTGTTGAATTTTTTGCCAGTCAAGCTTTGTTCTACACTAGATTTCTGGGCAGTTCAGCCTCTGACTCATGACCCCCCCCACCAAGTCAATGTTGGGGTGGGCTCATACCTATGGTATTTGTTTCAAGTGAGGCCAGTCATTGGCTAGCCATTCCCATAATTTCTACACTACCTTTGTCCTAGCATATCTTGTACCCAGGGCAAATTGTACGTCAACAGTAATGTATCTGGGTTGGAATTTCAATCCCTCCCTCTACGTCTTGACTGTTTACAGAAAACGGCCAGTTGCTGCTGAATCCCCAATTGCTAGGAGTCATAGGTAGGGTTATCCTCATAAGTTCCTGGTAGCTTCTATTGCACTAGGTTTCTAGCTCATCCCAAAGATGCCCTTTCTTCCATTTGACCATTCTAGAACTCTCTCCTCAATCCTCTCCTGACCTTATCCCTCCTGTTCACATGCTCACCCCCCCATCAAGACCCTTCCACCCACTCATTTGTTGATGACTATTCTATTTCTCCTTCACAGTGAGATTCATGTGTTATGCCTTTTGCCTTCCTCATTATTTGTCTTCTTTGGGTTTGTGGATTTCAGCATGGTTATTCTTTAGTTTACAACTAATACCCACCTATAAGTGAGTTTATATCATGTTTGTCTTTCTGAGTATGTATTACCTTACTCAAATGATTTTTTTCTCAATCCATCCATTTTCATTGTTTTGGGATTTGTTTCTTTAAGACAGGGTTTCTCTGTGTAACAACCACAGCTGTCCAGGAACTAGCTCTGTAGACGATGTTGCCTTGAGCTCACAGAGATCCACCTGTCTCTGCCTCCCCAGTTCTGGGATTAAAGGTGTGCACCACCACCACCCAGCCAATGTCATTGTTTTTAATAGCTGCATAAAACTCCATTCTGTAAATGTACCACATTTTCTTTATCTTAAGTTTAGGTACATCTAGGTTGTGTTCAGTTTCTGGATATTATGAATAATACTTTTGAATAATAAACATGGTTGAAGAGGAGTCCTTCTGGTATGGTAGAACATTCTTTGGGCATATACCTAGGAATGGTATAGCTGGATCTTAGGGTCGGTCTTTTTCCAGTTTTCTGAGAAATCACCATAGTGACTTACCAAATGGCTGTACAAGTTTACAATCCCATCAGCAATGAAGAAGAGTACCCCCTTGCTATACATCATCCCCAGTATGAGCAGTCATTAATGTTTTTTATCTTAGCCATCTTTATAGGTACAAGAGGAAATCTTATAGCTGCTTTGATTTGCATTTTCCTGATGGCTAAGGATGTTGGAAATTTCTTTAACTATTTCTTTACCATTTGAGATTCATCTGTTGAGAAATCTCTGTTTACATCAGTACCTGATTTTTAAATGAATTATTTGGTTTGTTGATTTTATTTTGAAATTACCTACCTGTTAGATACAAGGTTGTATCTGGTATGCATTCCCATTCTGTAAGCTGCCATGTTGTCATTTTGATAATGTCCTTTGATAAATACATTTATATAATTGAGGTTACCTTCTCTCACATGACTTTAACTTTTGTCAAATTGACAAAAACTTATCAAGCACAATGTGTTTCAAAGTTACACAGGAGTATTGACTGATTGTCTCCCTTTGCAGCTTGCCTAGTACCTTCAAGTATTGTGAGAGCTAGTTTTTAAGGAAGAAGTTTTCAGTCCAATTCAAGAGGAATTTTGAGACTTTTGTAAGCAAAATATATAGTTCAAAGTATTTTATGGCTTCAGCAACAAGGACTTACCTTGAACTTCCAGGAAGCAAACAAAAGCAATAGCAAGAGTCCTTACAGTTTGGTAACTCTCTTGAACTACCCTAACAAAACAAACAGTCCTGTGCTGGCTAGTATTGGGTCAACTTGACACAAGCTATAGTAATTTTGGAAGAAATAACCTCAATTTTGAAAATGTCTCCAGTTGACCTGTCAGCAAGATTATAGTGTGTTTTCTTGATTGATAATTGATATAACTGAACCAGTCTATTCTGTGTGATACCACTCTTGGGTATGTGTACATGACATGTGTCAGAATGCAGGCTCAATGAGTCAAAGGGAAGGAATCCCATAAGTAGTACACATTTCTCCATGATAACTGTATAAATTCGTGTCTCCACGTTCCTCTCATGTTTAAGTTCCTTCTATCATTTCTTACTGATGGACTGACTATATGAAATTATAAGATGAAATAAACCCTTTGTTCCCCAATTTTCCCAAGTTTTTGCTCATGACTTTACCATGGTCATAGGAACCTTATTAAGAAACCCTTGAGGAAGCATTCTTATGTATATATAATAATATGTTTTCTGAAATATTTTCTATGTCCTTGGAGGAAGCATTTCATCCCGCAAGCAGTACAACTTCATTGGAATGTGTGAGTGTGTGCAAGCATGTACACGCAAAAATATTTATGTGTGTTATAGATAATTTTAGGTAAATATGAAATAATGTGATTCCCTATGGCTTTTCAATTATCCTAAGTCTTATTTTCTTTACCTCCCACCCTTCCTCTCTTTCTGTATTGACTTTCTTTCTCCCTTTGTGAGTAAAGCACAAACATGCTGAATTTTTTCACTTTCTCCTTCATGTCATGTGTATCCTGCTACTCTCTCCAGTGTCCCCTCCCATCCATGTATACATTTTAATTTTTAAGTTTCTGAGTTGAGTATTTGGAACTAGGAATTACAGATGAGAGAGGATATCAGAATTGATAGTCTGAAGTTGCTTACTATTTTAATATTTTCTAATTTAAATATTTTCTAATTCCATCTATTTAGAGGAAATTTTGATGAATTCAGTTTTCTTTATACCTAAATAAAATTCCATTGTGCATATTTACCACATTTTCATTATCCATTTTTCAGATGAAGAAAATTAAGTTTCCATTTCCTCTGTATTGTGAGTAGAGTAGCAATTTGAGTGAGCAAGTATTTGTAGAGTAGAACACAGAGTATTGGGCAATGTCACAGACAGATATAGCTAGATATAGTTTTAGTTTTGTGAGATTTCTCTTCACTCATACCCATCATGACTGCCCCACCTTGTAATCCTACAGTGAATGTGAGCACTCCTTTTCTTAGATCCTTGACAGCATTTGCTGGTGGGAATTGTTTTGCTGAACTTTTCCATTCTGGCTATGGTAAGATAAAACTTTAAAATTGTATTAATTTGCATTTTAGTAACTATTAAAAATAATATACTTTTTTGACATATTTTTTATCTATTTCTTCTTTGAGAATCCTCTGTTCAGTTTTAAAACCCGTGTTTTAAATGGATGATTTGATTTCACTAATATCACCATATTCCTTGAATCCACTGAGAAACAAATAGACACTTATTTAGGGATTTTATGCCAGGGTTTATAAAAATGTCTCTAATGGAATATAGGAATGTGGTGTTTTAGTCAAGCTTTTAAACACCATGCAATCTGAATCAAATAAAGATGTCTAATACAAGCCGAACAATGCTATTCTGCATATCACTTGATATTATGGTTAAAGCATGAAATTCCTTGGGTAAAGCAAAGAAATTCTTGGAGAGAACATACAATTATTGGAGTAGAAAAGTATACTTCATTCCCTAAACTTTCTTTTTTTTTTCTACAGCATACAATGGACATGGAATTTGCTTCTTTGAAATAACTGGATACATAGAAAAATAATTCAACTTCATCCACTTACAAATTCACCCTGGGAAGTAGTAAATTTTCTTTATTTCTCATAGTAAAAGTATGTAAAACTGGAGATGTTGATGACTAGGAGTATGCTAGAACAATCTATTACTTAGAACACAAGGAATATCCTGAGTACCAGCTACACTCAAATCAAACAAATCCCTTATTGCTAGAGGCTGGCTTAGCTGAGTTGCCAACTGTCTTTCCGTGTTTCCATAGAAAATGGGCTTCACCTCCCAAATCATCTGAAATTGTCATTCTTTAATGTCTACTACAAAGGAGAAGAAAAGTTCTTTATCTGCTCTTCCTTTTCCTGTTAAAATTATGTATTTTAGTTGTTAATTTTTATCAAATGGATATATTTTATAAGTCTACACTAATTTATGTGCTTAATATGATAGAGAATTGGAAGCAAGGTAATAAAAATCTGGGTATTAAATAGAATTTGAGAAAGTAGAATATGATAGTGCCTCTCCAAATTAGGAAAGTATGGATTTTTGCCCCATGAGATGGTTTACTAAGAAGTATCCTCAGAAAAGGTGGGTCTTAATAACTACAGGAAAAAGTAAATTTATGCTGTGGATTTTAATCATTTTTCCCCATGCTTTCATTTCTCATGTCTAGTAGCCCAATGTTAAAGATGGCTACAGTATCAAGAAAAAGCAATACATGGACTTTCACTTAAAAAGACCAATTAGGCTTCAATCACTACTGAGCGACCAATCAAGTAATAGCACTAACTGTCACTAAGGCCTCGAAATGTCACTATTTCTGAAAGAAGATGTGGGTCACTTACAATGAATTAATTTTAATAGATGAATGGGCAACATTTGCTCAGTGAATAGATATATATTATGGATATCAATTTATCATTCCTGCCACTGTTCCTATATTTCCAAATGCCTTATTCAGTGTCATGGGTTTTTCACAAAACATTACTGTTTCTTATAAAAATTATTCAGCATCAGAAGTATGGGTCATATTGTAATAACAATCTTGCCGAAGGAATTAACATTACAGGATCATCAAATATCTTTCGAAATTCAGTAATGACACTACAAGAGGTAATATGTAGATTGGGATGCAGCTTATGTTCCCTACTAGCAGAGCATATGTATATTTCTTAAGAACACGAAATTTATAGGTTTAAGATTCAAGGACTAGAAATGAGTATTGGGGCTGGAGAAATGCCCCAATTGTTAAGAGTGCATAACGCTCTTGCAAAAGACCAATGTTTGGTTCTCAGGTCTTACATGGTGGCCTGCCATCTGTAATTTCAATTCCAGAAAATCAAATGCCTTCTTGTAGACCCTGTAGGCATCTGCATTCACACATGTACAAATCCACACACAAACTTGTATTTACATGCACAATTTTAAACAATCTTTTAAAAATGAAACGGAAATGTTTTTATCTTCTACCCCACTGATCCTACAGCAAAGATTTGTACTTCTTAGATTCTGCCAATTTGAGTCTTAGATCAAAAATTGCTTGCTTTCATTAGTAGGAGCTATGGTTCACTCCATTAAAATTTGTATATATTATCATTTTGTGTTATTCTTAGAAGGTACCCAACAGACAAAGAAGAGTTTAGGACAATAGGGAAGTGATTGATTCTATGCAGAAGAAAATGAGCTCTTTCTACAAAACACAGTAAGGAGAAGTGTATCTTAAAAGTAGGAGGTTTTTTTCGGTGATCTTAGGATGCCCCCATGTCTTCTGTTAAAGTAAATGAATACTATAACAGTCTATGAAGGAAAAAGAGAGCTATCAAACAAGAACAATTGCCAATTTCATATGTAAATTTAACTGGGTCATTATATATGTCGAATGTCTGAGTGGCTGCTTCTGAATGAAATTAACATTTAAGACAATTTTTCATAGTGTAGATTCTTTCTCTAATGTAATAGATTTCATTCAATCAAACATATTACTAGAACAAAGGCCTTACTTAAAGGGAATTCCTGCTGGACTTGTAGTATATGACTATAATCTTTAGAATTTCAAACAATAAAATTCTGAAGTTGAAATATACCTGGGCTACAGAGTCAGACCCTGTCTGCAGAACAAAACGGGACCCAGAAAGCAGCTCTACATCACGTGTCTCTGGCTTCTTGCTTAAAGTTTGTTTCCTGTAGCTATCACAAAAGATCCTGACAAAGGCACTGTGTCATGGAAAGGTTTTACTTTAGCTCAAAATTCCATATTACAGTCCTTCACAGCAGGGAAGTCACAACACGAGGCCCTGAGAGGATTGACCATATGAAGCCTACAGTCAGAAGAAAGCAAAGGGCGTTTGCTCTCACTCAGCTTTCTCTCATCGTTCCACTCTTGAAGAATTTAGGATCCTTTTCTTAGGAAATGGTACCACACTGAGAGTATATTCTGGTCTCCAACAGTGTAATCAAGATAGTCTTCCATAGACAGGCCAATCTAATTTATTAATTTAGATTCCCCTCCCAGATGTTTCAAGATTGGACCAAGTTCTTAATGGAAATTAACCATCACAATTGCCAGCTGCACATTCTTCATAGTCTTGTGAGGCTATTTCCATATCATCTATCTATGTATCATCTATCAATCACACTCGTATGTGTATGCATGTGTGTGTCCAGTTTATAAACCTTTCTTCTCTTGAAAACTCTTACTAGCTGAACTAGAGACCATGACAATACAGGACACTTGCTAAATGAATATATAATAGTGAACGAAATACAGTCATTTCCTCTAGAATTTTACAGTGCTAGCGAGAGTTAAAATCTCATGACCTTTCCTTATTCTAACAAAAATATTCGAATACTTTCATAGTTAAGAAATTTTAATTTGTAAAAAAGATGACTCTAAAAATATTCAAATAAAAGAGAATTTTTTTATTCCAGTTTCCTAGAGAACCCGATTGCAAACCCATAGCTAATATGGAGAGAACAGCAAAGCCTTTCTGAGTAATCTGATTTTTGCTTTTTTCTTATTAGTTCTTGGTACATGTCTGAACTCTGCTCTTAATGCAACTTGGAGCTTTTCAAATTCCTATAAATTTTTAGTAGACCCATCATGACCAGGTCAGAGTGTCTGTTGCATCATATAATCCCTCAATTACTTTCTGTATTTAAGTCTATGCATCACAGTTCCCCAGGGAAAAGACAGCATTCGTGAGATCTACTGTCTCTAATACTAGGACTTTCTAGTTTAATGTGTGGTGATACTAGGAAGAAGTGAAATTTGGTCACTTTTCACAGCACCAGCCCTCATATTCAATCTTATAACTGTTGTATTTTCTTAAACATGTTGCTGAATATCTGGATTACCTCTGTATGAACATGTTTTTGAAGACCCTTCTCTGTAGAGAATCTTCCAACAAGTTTGTTAATGCCACCTAGTTTCTCCTTTATATAATAACCATCTCAGTATTTTGGTAATTTGTCTTCTTACCAGTGTAACTGAGTGTCCATATTTAGTAGAACAACTGCCTCACACTGTTATATTGAAAGATAGCGTTCGATGTAAATGATAATAGCACTACAGATGAAGCAAAGTAGTGACATCAGTGATAATCTTGATACAAATGGTGACAGACCAAAGCAGTTACTCAAAAGTTTAGTTACATAGCTGCACAATTCAAATTAAAAGGAGTTATGAGTTACAGCAGGAAATTCTTCATGAGAGCCCACTGATAACAAAACAACTAAATTTTTCTAGCCTTAGATTCCCTGAATTTGTTTTACTTTCCTCAGCTGTTCTTCTATATGTATTTGAGTGAATAGTTTTAATGACTACTAAGCAAGCACAGCCAGCATGTTGAAAGGAAGTCAGGTAAAGCCAACTTAGCTGGCAGAATTCCAATAGGGAGATTATGTAGAAGCTTGCACCCAATTGTATGTCATATTGGAAACAAGCTGCCTATTGCTGAAAATCACAGCGCTTCTGATCTTACCATATCAGAAAAACTGACAAAAACAACGCCTTAGACATTTATTTAGCATGATGCAGGAATCATGATAGAAATTTCTTTCTTTGAACATTCCTACATGAAGAGAAGAGATGAAGAGAAGAATGACGACAGCCACGGTAGAAGCACCAGAGAGACCGAAGCTAAACTGCTAAAACAAAAAACATGGGGAATCTTTGATATGTTTTCATTTTTTAAGAGCGTTAAACAAGCATAGTAGGAGCTTCAAACTTATTTCTGAATTCTATACCCCCAAACAAGATCCATGTATAAGGCTAGGAATATATAAGAATAAGAAACAGGAAAAATAAAATAAAAAAACGAGTATGTCTAAGTGCAAAGATGTAGAAATCCTTCTAATATCCACATGCACTAAATGCCCACAGTTGTGCAAGTTCCTAGACTAAAAAAAAATAATGACGCACATGAAGCCAGTAAACAGAGTTAATGGTATTATACTATATTCTGTTGTGGTACTTTGCCTTCTGACGAATAAAGCTTGCCTTGTGATCAGAGGGTGGAGATAGCTACTCATTAATAACAGAGGTCTATACAGACAGACAGGAAGTAGTAAGGCTGGGCAAGGTGGAGACAAGAGCTCAGCCCCTTTCGGTCTGAACATTCAGAGAGGTAAGAAGTAATTGGGACGGTTCCTTTGCTTCTCTGATCTTTCAACTTTTACACCAATATTTGAATCCAGTTTTTTTTACTATTAAGGTTATTGAGGATCAAGATTCATCTAGCATCCAACTTTGGGTCACCAATTTATGGGAAAGCTGCTTGCTGTGGCTTTGCAGCAACCAAAACAAGACCGAATTGCACACAGTCAAAAACAACCACCCTGTCGGCTAGGTTTTTAATTTTATTTTCCTAAGTCCTATGAGCAAGTATTGGATTTTCCTGTTGCAACCTCTCTGCAGCAAACTCTACAGGCTCCTGGGCTCCGAATTCTGCCAGAGTTAGCCTCTTACCCCCGGCCAGCTCTGCCTTTAGGGAGCTCCTGTCACATGTGCGTCTTCTCCATGATCCCCTGTGTGCATTTGGACAGCGGCCTCCCTCTCCAGGTGTGTTGTGGGCTTTTCCTAGGAAACCCTTCTCGGGATGCTGCCAAACTAGATAGCTGCCTTGAACACCCATTCCGGTTTCTACTGTTCTATAAAATAGCAGTTAGCATCTAAATTCACCACCGTCTTCAGCAGCAGCAGATTTGGTGAGACAATTGGGAATTCTTAAACAGGGGAGTTTGTTAAAAAAGAGAGAGAGTTTTTTCACACATTAGAAAATGGGAAGCAATATTATGATGGGGGAGATAGTTCTCTGTATGATTACACAATGGATGGTTTTAAAATGGAACAGTTAAATGAAAAGATAACTAACTTAGATGGGATTTATGTAATGTCAATTATAAATATTATTGGTTTGATCATTCTTCTTTATCTCTAAAAGTATTGGTTAATATGAGTGCCAAGATACAATTCTAATAAAGAAAATTAAAATAGATCATAGAGATATGTAGATCCTGGCGGAGGTATTTAAAGGAGAACCAATCTCAGCATTGCATTACAAGGGTAGAGCCATGCAAAATTCAAGATGTGATTGCTTTTGAATTTTGCATGCAAATGGATGGAAATAGAAAACTCTTTACTGATTGAGGTAACCCAGACCCAAAATGAGGAATATGGTATGTACTCACTCATAAGTGTATTCTAGCCATAATTAAAGGACACTGAGCCTATAATTCATGGTCCTAGAGAAGCTAAATAAGAAGGTGAACCTAAAGAAAATCATATAGTTATCCTCCTGGATATTGGAAGCAGACAAGATAGCCAGGCAAAACTTGGGTGTACGGGGAGGGGGGTGGATGTAAGGGGAGATGGGTAGAGAGAAGGGAGAAGGGGAGGATTCGGGAAAGCTTGGGGGAATGGGATGGGTGAGATGGAGGAAGGGTGAATATGGGAGCAGGGAAGTAAATAACTTAATTAAGGGAGCCATTTTAGTGTTTGCAAGAAACTTGATTCTAGAGGGGTTCCCAGGTCCAAGAAGAGGTCCCCAAATTATTCCTTGGGTAGCAGAGGAAAGGGTGCCTGAACTGGCCTTGTCCCATAGCCACACTGATGAATATCTTGCATTTCACCATGGAACCTTCATCTGGCAATGGATGGAGATGGAGACAGAGACCCACACTGGAGCACTGGACTTAGCTCCCAAGGTCCAAATGAGGAGCAGAAGGAGGGAGAACATGAGCAAGAAAGTCAGGATCACGAGGAGTGCGTCCACCCACTGAGACAGTGGGACTGATCTAATGGGAGCTCACCAAGGCCAGCTGGACTGGGAATGATGGAGCATGTGATCGGACTGGACACTCTGAATGTGGCTGGCAATGAGGGCTGACTGAGAAGCCAAGGCCAGGGGCACTGGGTTTTGATTCTATTGCATGGACTGACTTTGTGGGAGCCTGTTTTTTTCTTTTTGGATGCTCACCTTTATAGACCTGCATGGAGGGGGAAGGACCTTCATGTCCCACGGGGCAGGGTACCCTGACTGCTCTTGGGACTGGAGAGGGAGGGGGAGGAGGTGGAAATTTTTAATAAATAAATTAATAAAAAAAGCTGTATGTGCCATCTTCAGCCCTCACTTTCTGCACACCGACTTACCCACGCCTGTATATGTGTCTCCTCTAATAAACTCTTAAGTGGTTAAAAAAAAAAAACAAGGGTAGAGACAAACAAAAGGGTTTCAAACTGCCAACCTTAATTTATCCTGTCACCTTACAGGAAGTACCAAATGACAGGTATCCCCAAGGCTATGCAAGAGCTGAGTGAACTTGGGTATTGGAGAGGGTGATTAAGCTAATATACAAAGGTAGTCTGCATAGGATGACCTGATGACCACACTTTAGCTTTATACCATATAGCAGGTTAGAATGCTTGCGACAGAAATGAAGAAGTTGTAATGAGAACTAAAGCATTTACTAAAGTTATAGAGGACCCTAAAGAATCTTTATTTTTTTTTTTTACAAAAATTGACTTCGTCAGTAAATAGAATACCAAATTCAGAAGCTAGACAAACAATAATGGAAGCATTGACTTTTGAAAATGCTAATTCACAATGCAAATGGGTGATTAGGCCTTTAAAGGCAAGATACAGGAGTTGATCCAAGATATAGTCAATGTTGAATCTCATAACCAGGATGATTCTTGGATAGGAGAAGTGATTTTCAGAGGCTTGAATAAAAATCAAAATGTCCGGTGTTTTAATTGTGTCAAACAAGGTCACCTAAAACAGGATTGTAGTCAGGGGTTTCCTAGAAACAATGATTTTTCTCTAAGAATAATCCAAACAGAACATTCCCCCTTCTGGAGTATGTGGAAAGTATGGCAAAGGTTGACATTGGACCAAAAAATGTAGACCCACAAGGGACAGACAAGATAATCTTTTGTAATAAGGAAATACTTTGGCAAGACTTTTGCAGACACCACTATCAAATTTGGTTCAATAATTTCCTGTGAGCCTGGGGAAAACTCCTTTGTAGAACAATTAAAGAACCTAGTGCCTATTGTAAAAATATACTGCTCTGAATGACAGTACAGCTTCAGAATATAAAACAAAATTTTCAAGAGAAATCATAAAGTAAATATTTTAAAGATTAGACTTGAGCAGGGAGTCATCTCAATTAGAAGAGCTAATCATCAAACAGCATGACAATTCAATGTAAATTAACTAATAAAACTAAGAAATTCTTTTCACTTGATCAGATATTACTTGCCAAAAGGGAACATTCCCAAAGTTAAGGTGAGGCATGGTTCTTTTGTTTTTTGTTTTCTGTTTTTTTTTTTCAGGAGAATTAATGTATCCAGCTATGAAATCTGGAGACCACTTGATGAATGAGACATCTGAAGAAAATGGACAAATTATCCAGAAAAAAAAATCTCAAGAAGAGCAAATTGGCATATTCCATATCCAATAGGATAAAGTTTCACAAATCTTCTCAATTGTTTGTTTGTGCTGTTCTGTACAGACATATAATGCAAATGGTATTTTTGTACTGCCAGTCCAATTAGAAATTATACCTTGCTTTGGAGTTGGAGTCTGGCTCTCGCCTTCTCTAAGCACAAACATGCTTGAAAAAGTAAAATCCAAAATCTCTGTCTCATGTCAGAAGAGCCCCCTGATAAGGGACAGAAAAAAAAACATAAATTTATGAACTATTTTAGTGCCACTAATTTCATAATTCTTTGGTTTTATTTTGACTCTTTAAAACTTTTTAAGCTATAAATATTATCTCAAAATTTATGATTAATATATATTAATAATAATGTATATTTTAAACTTTTTGTCATGATATTAATGGTCATATAGAGTACTAGCTAATTCTAGAAAAAAGCTTCGTCTAGTTTTCTGTACATGATTTCAAATTTGAGTCTCTATCAGGTAAGTAAGAATTAAGTTTTTGTACTCTGAATGTATGTAACAAATATTGATCCTTTAAACTCTGAGATTGGCTGCATATGTCATTCAAAATGTTTAACTATTTTTGTAGTGAACACCATGGCCATGCCTACCAGTAACCTTTGAAGTCTCCAAAAGGAGGATGGGGGCCCACAATTACAATTCCACCTAGAATATGGTAGCACTTCTAGGCTGACAAACACTATGTACAAATTGACTTTAGACTACAAACTGCTCAGGACAATTTCAAAGTGGCTAGCTGAGATGGTCCAGCATCACAGACTACTCATTATGCAGAAACTGGACAACAAATGATACTGTTAACTCTCTCAGGACTTGATAATTAGTCCATTTTTTCAGGATCCCCTAAAGATGCCATAACCCTAAACAGTAGGAAGTAACTTAAGAACATGACACCTGCATTCCAAAGAGATAGAGCAAGTGGTTTGGGTCATTCAATTAGTTATAGATATTTGTCATCTTTTAAGTGGGCTAGATACATTGTTATTGGTAATGGTTAGAAAAACTGAATAAAGTATAGTAGATTCAGGATTCTTGTACTAGAAAGAATAAAGAGGAGGTCAGAGATATGATAGGATGAAAGGGTAGACTATTTAATCTACTTTTAAGTCAAAAAAGCAACTACAAGTCTTAAATATTTTACATTGGCTTATTCTTTACAAATAGATACAAAATTGAGGCTTTTTGTTTTACTGAGTATATTATATAGAAATAATAGTATAAAAGTATATTATTTAATATACTTTTAAACCAAAAAATAACTATAAATTTTAAATATTTTACATTGATATTGACATTTGCATAATGATACAAATTTAAGATTATTTTTCTTAGAACATACTGTACACATATTTCTAATCTTATTCAAGTTATTGTATCTATACAGCTCATTTAACAAGCAAATTTCTAGTCCTTTAAAATTATTATTATAAAATATCAAGGATAATATAGAAATGCAGGTTAGTAGTTAGTCATCTGTTACAATCAAACTTGTCATTCTAGGTATGTTTTCAAGGTCAAACAGATATAATACAGATAGATAGGTTGTCTTCAAACACATCAGAGATCTACATAAAATGGCATTTAAGGTGTTTTAATAACATAGGTTCTTTTTTTGAGGGGGGGACAGTGAGACATATCTACTTCTGACAACACCAATCTACTTCAGAGAATATGATGAGCAACAAAAAATTCCACATGGAATTTATTCTCTTTGTGGCAAAAATTAGCCACTGGACAAGAAAGTGCCCATGCCTTAACTGCTAACAGTATGTTGTACAAATTAGACATCAAGAACACATAAGAAAGTGACTCCAGAACATGATCAGGACAAGGTAGGACAACACTTTAGAATATTCTGCTTCACAGACAAGTCTGCCAGATATTGTAGGCCTGTAGGCCAAAGATGGATGCCCCAATGTTACAGAGAAACCTTGGATGACTGTACAGGCAGTCAGTTATTTCTATCATTTCTCAAGTTTTGTGAAATGAAAGTCACTTATTGCACTTCCTTCTTAGGTAATAACCTTCTCAGATCCCTGATGGAGTTGAAGACTAAATAGTAGTTATAGTTTTGGCTTGTTAACGAATTCAGAACAGAAACTCCTTCTACATCTGGGTAATATTTGTGTGGCATGTTTTTTTGTGTGTGTGTGGCCCTGAAAGTGGGACCAGTGCCTATCCCTGAAGTTTGAGATGGCTCTCTGGAGCCTATTCCCTATGGTGGGAGGCCTTGTTTAGCCTTGATACTGTGGGGAGGATCTTGGTCCCACCTCAACTTGACTTGCCATGCTTTGTTGAATCCCGTGGGAGACCTTACCCCATCTGAATGGAGATGAAGGAGGAGTTGATAGAAAGAATGAAAGGGGGTGGAGAATGAGGCAGGAGGAAAAGGGAGAAAGGATTCTGTGGTTGGTATGTAAAGTGAGTAAAAAATGTTGAATAAAAAATATAAATTTAAAAATAAGTAAATTCATATAAAGACGTATAAAGTGTTTAGGATTGATAGACATCAAAAGATAGTTTGGGGCTGGTAATGCAAATTAGAATGGAAAGTGAATTAGGTACAGCATTTTGGATTCACCAAAATAGGATAAATAATGAAGTATTTTGTCTGAATTTGTCACATGCTAATGAATTAGATATTGCTAATGTAATTATTGCCTGTATATAGTTGTATATCACTATTTTTTATTTTATTGATTTTTATTAAGCTCTACATTTTTCTCTGCTCCTCTCCCTACTATTCCCCTCCCCTTCAACCCTCCCTCAAGGTTTCCATGCTCCCAATTTACTCAGGAGATCTTGTCTTTTTCCACTTCCCATGTAAATTATATCTATGTGTGTTTCTCTTAGTGTCTTCATTGTTGTCTAAGTTCTCTGGAATTGTGATTTATAGGCTGGTTTTCTTTGCTTTATGATTAAAAACCACTTATGAGTGAGTACACGTAATAATTGTCTTTCTGTGTCTGGGTTATCTCACTCAAAATGATGTTTTCTATTATTTCTGTGTTAGTTATAACCCTCTCTTTTTAATTGAGACATAAGGGAGAAATGTTGTTATATTTTATAGGTGTCCTGATGAATAAAGTTTGCCTGGAGATTAGAGGGTGGAGTTAGCCACTAGTTAATTAATTAATGACTGTGGCTGTCCCTTTGTTTCTCTGATCTTTTGGCTTTACCCTGATATTTGACTTTAGGTTTTTATTATTAAGATTAGTTAAGATCACTCTTCAAAATTCTGTCTGTAAGTCTCAATACCACCACTGAAATTTCCACTCTTATAGTCATTATTTCAAATTTGGCCATTATATAATGCATCAGTCACTGACAAAAGTCAGGAATTTTCTTCTCTTTCTTGATGTTGTTCACTGCCCTAATGTTGCTCCTAAGCACTTAGAGAACTGCTTATTGAATAAAGATAGAACTAAATTGTGTATGTTCAAGATCTTTCTGAAAATACATGCTGTCTTCTTTATATACAACTAGTAGTTCCTCTGATCTTACTATTATATGCTAGATATTGACAAATTCACTCTTTCTATGAGTAATTTTCTTCATATGTGTGCATTCACCAATAAAAAAAACATGTGGCTAGAAGAATAATTACTTACAGTAAGACTGAGCACATCCTTTTCTCTTAAGGTAGGATGAAGCAATCTGTTAAGAGGAATATGTCACAAAACAAGCAGCAAAATCAAAGACAGCCTCTATTCTCACTGTTAGGAGTCTCATAAAAGACCAAGTTACACAAATGTCACATGTGCAAAGGGTTTATGTCAGTCCCATGCAAGCTCCATGTAAAGTAGATATTATTTTTAAGGTAGATATTTTTTAAACCTTGTGCCTTTGTTGCTTATTTATCTGAATTTTATTAGCTAATATTGACATGCAGTATTCAATCAATGAATTACTGTGTATAATGTCTCAGGGAACCTGAAGCATTTTATTTTTACCATTACACTGTGTACAATTAATATGTGTTTACATAAATGATATCATCCCAATATTAAATTAAAATTGGATTATCCTGTAAATAAATACATGTATTTCTTTTTGTCTGAACTCGGCATTTAATACAGGGTTGTGGAGTTCCTAGAAAGCATTCTTCCAGAGAGGTTTTGCGTTAATGCATTAGAACAATAATAAAGTGCTATGACTTAAATCATTTATAAGCAACAGAAATTAATTTATGACCTGTGGTAGTTAGAGATGGGCTATTCAAGGTCAAAATACCAGCAGATTTTGTATTTGTTGGGTATGTTGCCTTTTCATATAGTGACAGAGGCCAGCTAATTGTCATGGTACAGATAAGAATGGCTCTTCTTGGCTCATATAGTTGAATATTTGATTCTCAGTTCATGGACTATTTAGAAAAATAAGGCAGTATAGCTTTTTTGGAGAAAGAATGTCATGGGCAGTCACTTTTTGAGGTTTCAAAAACCCACACCAAGCCAGTCTTGCTTTTTCTATCTCTGCTTCTTAACTATGGATCAGGATGTAAGTGCTGAGACAAGGGGGATCTCTCTGGCATGTGGGACAAAAAGGCTATCATGGCTACCTATAATGCCCCCGGTCATACCTCCACAAAATAAGCCCAGAGTTGTCAATAAATGGATTTATTAACTAAAATGATTCTTAGATCATAATACCATCCCCTTAAACTCCTGAACAAACAGGATCTATGATTGGGTCCTGTCATTGGTACTTGTGAAGGAGGAATATAGGGCCCAGCCATAACAAGCTCAATAGAGTCCTGGGTTGCAGTAGTTAACCCTAAGGTAATACCTGGTTCTATAAAGGACTACAATCTGAAACTATTTAGGTACTACCCAAGAACAAACTATGCAAAGTAAATTCCTAACATTTCAACCATTGTAATTAGGACTACCTACCAGCACTTACCCATCACTTTTTACTATGATACCCCTAGATAAATGTCAGCCAGTTAGGGGTCCTGAAACTTTGAAGTTCCTCACCCAACTTCTATTATTATAAAATCCCCACCCCAACTGAACTCAGGACTCTCTAATCATGCCAATTCTTTGAACCCATGGAGAGTCCAAGTTCAAACTTGAATAAGAATAATGGCTCTTTACTTTTACAAAGAACTTGGTCTCTTCAGTTTTGGGTGGACTCTGCAGATTTGGGCATAACAGCAAGCTCTCAGCTACTTGTCCAGCACCATGACTATGCGCCTATTGCCATGTCCCCTGTCCAGTAGGGCAGTAACTCAGGTCACATGTAGCTCTCGTCAATGCTGGTGACTGTAAAGTCATAGGCAAATGGATTTGTGTGTGTGTGTGTGTGTGTGTGTGTGTGTGTGTGTGTGTGTGTGTATGTGAGAGAGAGAGAGAGAGAGAGAGAGAGAGAGAGAGAGAGAGAGAGAGAAAGAGAGAATTCTTACACCAAACATTGGGCACCAAATGTAACACAAATAATAAAAACCCAGAGACAAACATTTTGGTTCAAGTTGAAGACCAGAAAAACAAAGCAGCCTGTCACTGGCTTCTACCTCTACCTCAAACTGAAAATGAGAGATGCTGCCTCCACAAATCCTCAGAATGAGATTGCATGTGAGACCCATCTCGTCCTATTTTATATTCTTCTATAGTCCTGGGATTAAGGCATGCACCACCACTGTTCAGCCTCCTAGGCTAACTAGTGTGGCTATTGGGATTAAAAGTTTCTGTAAGAACTGCCTGGTTAGTGTGACTGCTTTACACTGGTCTTCATGCAAGCTTTATCTATTAAAACACAAATAATATACCACTATAAAGGACAAAATATAACAAAAATATTTGAGATCTAACTACTACAAATTTCCAAAATTTAATTAAATTAACAAAAAGTTATATGTAAGATGTTAGTTGAACATCAAGTATTAAAATTACTAATAAATATTTCTTAAATATATTCAGCCTGACTGCCCAAATAGCAGTTGAACAAGGATGAAATGGACAGACTTGCCAAAGTGGGCAAAGAAAAACCCATGGGGCCTCAACCCTATGAAAATTACTGCAGACAAGTGAAAAAATGTAGAAGTAAGAAAGGTGATCTTCCCTCAGACACCACGGACAACATCCCTGAAAACATACATACAAGTAATCTTATATGACTGAACAGGTAGGAATAGATATGTACATGCATATACATATATGCATGCAGTAACTATCAGTGAAAAGGAATACCACGAATGTAAAGAAGTGCAGGGAGGGGTATACTGTATGTTTAGAGAGAGGAAAGGGAAAGGAGAATTGTTTCATTTATCATCTAAAAAATAAATTGCCAAAGGAAAGTTTATTTAACCTTGTTAACCGTCAAGAAAAACCAATTTAAAATGTCTCTGAGAGGTCTATCATCCCTATCATTAAGAAAAGAAATGGCAAAAAATATCAGTAAGGATGTGAGAAAAAGGGAAACTTTATTTGATGATGCAACCATTTTAAAAGATCAATATTATTTCCTGAAAAATTAAAAATCTAACTTCATATTATCCATTCGCTTATTCCTAGGAATATATGCAAAAGACTCTGAATCCTTCTCAATATCCATGCTCATTGATTTTTATTAACAGCGAGGAAATGAACCCAGTTTAGGTGCCAGGCAACAAATGAATCAGGAAAGAAAACGTGTCTCCGAAACAATTTGAATTTTATTTAAATGTAAAGAAAGATGAGATTAAGACACTGGGATGAAAATGGGTGGAATTGAATAACATTATGTTTCCTGAGGGAACATGAACTCCAAAACACAAATACTGCATCCTCTTTTTCATGTGTATGTACTGGTATTTATGTGTGTGATGGGAGTGGAGGTCAGGATATTGGAATGGGATACAGGAGAAGGAAAAATAGGCTTGGAGGAAAATTATGGAGGAAAATTGAACCTGTGATGTGAAAGTGGAAAGGGCCATAGGAGGACAGAGAGGAGAGGCATATAGATGAGAGAGGAGAAGCTGGTGGCATTGTATTTTAGTATAAATGAAAATTCCAATAAAAAACTGTTACTTGTATACTAATAAAATGAGCTATGCATTTAAGAAAGAAAGGGAAAAAGATTAGACAACTGTCATGATCATTTGCAATAAAGAATTCTCAGCAACCTCAGAATCAGTGGGATGTACTTAGTCTGAGTTATGACAGATTGAAGTCTATTACAGACTTTATACTGAAGGGTAAATAGTCTTCATGCTTCCTATATAAGAGATCATGAATATCATTTTTCTTAACATATTATTGGAGATCCTAGTCAATGAAATGAAGCAAGTAAAGGAATTTATAAAACTGTATGAAAAAAAGAGATTTTTTTTCTTTTTCATCATGCTTACAGAAACTACTACAAGGAACCCACAAAATGGCTTTAAGAATCTTAACTAATAGAAAGTTTTCAAAACAGATTACTTCATAAAATTAATTTTAAAATAAATTAAATCATAAGTCTATTCACAATAATGTTTAAAAACTAGGAATAAATGATATACAAAATATTAATTCTGAAAGTTATAAAAATTGCAAAAGGAAGTAGAACAGGAAATTGAAATGCATGTACCATATTCATAGTTTTAAAACAATCAGTTTTGTAAGACAATCAGTCTTCCTCAAAGTGAAGTAGATAGTGAACAAAATCCCAAGAACATTCTAAAAATTGCTTAGAACCAAAATTTAAATAGCATAATGTTTTTTTAAGAGGTAAGCGATTTACACTAAAAGGCTTAATATTTTTTATAATGTTAAAGAAATAAAAATAAGTTATGTCATAGTATTGCTATAATAATTTAAATAAAAATAAGTACAATAATTTAAATGCATATATATCAACTTATTTTCAAGAAATGTGCTATTAGAAATCACTAAAGGTGATTTAGATATTAAGGTCGCTATTAGAGTTTTCAGTGACTCTTTAAGTATTACCCTGAATGTTTTATACAGAGGCAAAAGCCACAAATGGTGAACACCATGCTTATGTATTCTTAAAGGCTAACTATAGATCTCTCTTAAATGTTCATATCCAAATCCCTGTTGTAATTAGATTACCAAGGAAAAATAGAAAGTGCATTTAAATGATTTTAAATGGTAGGTTTTTTTTTTACCATTTGAAAGAGTATGAAATATAAGTAAATGGAAAAATACTAATAGTAGAAAGACATAAATAATAACTAATAATACACACATCAGTAATTGTAAAAATCATCATTGTATTGGTATTCATGTAATTCTGGAGACATTGATACAAGGGGAGATGACTGCAAAACTTCTAAAGATAAGAATGACTAATCGGAGCATGGGGTCCTTGGGAGAGAGTTGAAGGGGAGGAGAGAGGCAGAGAAGCTAGCAGAGAAAAATGTAGCGCTCAATAAAAATCAATTTAAAACACAAAAAGAATGATAATCAAGTATTATTAAATATAATATAATATATTTCCTCCTCCTTACTTTTCAGGTCTTAAGTGTAGGTAGTATACATGATCACATGAGAAGGTCATCATATGTCTTCAAAAGGTAATTGTCAAGTCTCAAGTTATTCATCCATCATTATGTGATTCTTAAAATGAATAGACCAGGATATCTTGCTAGTGGAAATAATTTTCTGGCTGTTTTCCCTATGTAATTGCCTGAATTTTCAATTAAAATCATTTCTGTCATTTCTGGAGAATAAATGACTGATAAAAAAAGGTCTTGCTATTAATTCTTTTGCCTTTTCCTCGATTATCAAACTAGAAAATTACTTCCTATATATGAGAACAAGGTTCTCTTTTTACAAAATCTTTTTCTTAGAAGAAGAAAACTATTACAAAATAGAATTCTCAAAACCTGGTAATAATTACGATGTCATTATTTTTTAAATGTATGTGTTTATTGATATCAGATAGCCTAGTGAAAATAACCAGAAACATTCTAAGTTCTGTCAAGGAAGAAATGACATCATGAATTTTTGCCTCACAATGATACCTCCAAATGTTATGGTTTCTGAAGAGAACAGAATCATAGAAAATCATTTAACATCTTACTGCTATTCAAATCTCAAGTGAGATGTTTACAAAACAATTAGAGAGACAGCAGAATTTAGTATACTTCCTGAGTTGCATCAGTTTTATAATGAAATGCATGACTGAGATAAGCAAGCTCTCTTCTAAAAGCCTCACAGAATCAATGGTGTAAAAGCATAACATTGATGGTAGTGAAGTAACCTAGAAAATAATTGCTTACCACATAAGAATGTACTTCTGAATTCATATTTTCTGATGCTATCTATATCAAGATTAATATGACTGTACCCATTCCAGAATTTTTGAGGAAAGATAGATAGATGGTAGAAATACTAAAATCTCTGGAAGCCTGTAGTTGTGAACAAAAAAATTGAAGCCTATTCAAAGCAAGATGAGTGGTGAAGATGGAAAATTAAGGTTGGCCGATGATCTCCACATACTTAACTTAGTGGTCCATGTGAACTCAAATTATTACACATGAATACATACACACAAACACATATAGCAAAAATTAAAGAACTTTTCATCAAGTGTATATTTCTATCAGGAAATATAGTTATTGCTTTATATTCATTTCCACATAGAGCCCTTAAAGCGACTATTCAAATTATGGAGAGTTGAGTACAAGCTACTCCTGGACATGACAGAAAGGTTTCAGATTTCAATATCTGCATTCTTTTCACTTCTCCACAGAGCTTGTTGACTGGAAGCTTAATCAGCACACCTGTCCCAGTACGGCTTTTTTCAAAGAGGTAATAAGAATATGAAACAGAATTGCCGAAATATTTCTGTAATCGAAATTAAGTGAGAAGGATGTTCTACTAATCTAGCCTCACTTGTTTACATTCACCTATCTTCGATATTTAAGTTTTTGATTTTTATGATAGGAATATACTTTGAGTTTTTTCAGATAATAACTAATTTATGTTGAAAAATTTATCTGAATCAATATAAAGAATTTAGGATGGTGCCTGTATTATCTATTTTATACAAATATATTTTTTCCCAGTAGATTTCATGAAAGTTCCCTAAATCAGTCATATCCAGTATTATATCATCTTGACTGATTAGATAGTAGACATCTTAAAAACTTTCTTAAAATGTCATTTTATAAGTACTGGCTCTAAATATTTATATGCTTAGATAATTTAGGAGTGTTTTTAAACAAACTTATAAGTTGAGTATTGTGAATACATGTTTAGGAACTACAATATGTGGAGCATTAATGAAAGAAATTTTTTGGAAGTTGGAAAGTTGGTGGAGAATAACCTTTGGGAAAAGTAAGTTGTAAATACTAACCAAATGAATTCGACTCATCAAGACTGGTATATATGTAGAATAAGTTCTGGAGACCAGTTTTATGTGACAGACTGTTGTTATACTACATAATTTATTACTGCACACATATACCCTTGGGGAAAAGGAACCAAATTGACATGAGAAAAATAATAAGCTTCACATAATAGATGGCAAATTAATAAGTTCTTAAGATTTTCTCTGCTTCATTAAATAACAGATTAACAAATAAACTATAAATACAAAGGAACTAACTAAAAAAATACATTAATATCATCATCTCCTCCCCAACAGCCTGACTTTATAGTCTGTATCTGAAGTTGGTATTTATTTGGATTTGAACTTTATATTAAAAAATCTTGTATTACTTTATATTAGCAAATTCAAAGATAAATAAGGCTTGCCTAACACAACAATTAAATATTTAAAATGTTCACTTTTATACACATAACATTTCCACATATCCATGATTAATGTAATATAAAATTGAATATACAAAAATGTTTTTAAGTGTTTGCTTATCAGGATCTAGAAATGAAAGAAAGGAAGGCAGGCAGGAAGGAAGGAAGGAAGGAAGGAAGGAAGGAAGGAAGGAAGGAAGGAAGGAAGGAAGGAAAGGAGAAAGAGAGAGAGATTCCTTGTACGAAAATGGATTATAGATGATAATGGAATTGCATTTTGGTGGTAATGTTTAAATCAGAATAAGAACATGGCTGGCACAACATACAACTGAATAAATAACTTAAACCTTGGATCTAATTTGCCTAAATTAAGGTTGTCATGGCTTTAGAATTGTTTTGTTTTGGTGAAACAGTTATACATAGAAGTTATATTTTTGGGAAAGTACCAAAGTCAAAAAGTTACTGTTTTTAAATTCCAACTATTAAGCATTTTGTATTCCATTTTGGCTAGGGTATAGCTTTCTTTCATGGTTGAGGCATATTGAAAAGAATGTCATCCCTATAAAATCTTAGCAAAATCCCTCAAAGAATCAACACAAAACTTAGCTTCCAAATCATCTATACCATGGTTCTATGGTTTCTACTGTTTTGCATTTACTCTGTGTCTTATGAAACTACTTACTATGGAAGTGCATTTAACACACACACACACACACACACACACACACAAAATGTTGCATTACTTTCCAGAAGACCATGTATCCCATATCTACCTTTGAGGCCCATTTTGGGACATCTCCTTCAGGTAGGACCCACTGATAAATCACCAGCTAGTTTCACTGATAATTGTGTCAATCTGGTTTAAGTGCCCATGTAACTACCCTCATATCTAGACAGTAAGCCTAGGTACACGTCCACCCATAACTCTATCTACCTCCTCACAACACCCTAGCTCTATCAATCCCTGACACTCATATCTGACCCTTTTTCTAGACAAAAATTCAAGACTCATGTCACCAACTCAACCCATCCCAGGAACCCAAAGAAACTGCTCCAGGAAGGGACAGTAGTTCCACATCAACAATTCCACCCACTCACAAAGCCTGTCTAAGTGCCACAAGTCTTATGACTTCCCCATCTTATCCCTCCTTTCCTCATAGAGAGCCAAGACACACGTCACCAAGTCCACACGTACTTACTGCCTATTGAAAACTAAGTACCTCTACAAGATTCCTGATGAGTGGCTCTGAGAATCTTCTGATTTTATGGAATGTCTATTTCCAAGTTAAGAAACCTCACTAAGCTCAAGATGAGCCAGAACTACTTATGATACCCTATTCTAACCTTAAAACTGAATTGCTCAAAGATTGAACCCAAACATCAACATTGCTAGCAAATCACCTAACAAGTTGGAGTAAAAGGAAACAATCTTTAAACACCTACTCAACAATGTAGAGGCAGGATTGACATACCAAAATACTACCAACTGCCTAATTCTAAATGCCTATGCCCTACACAATATGAATACACAAATATGAACAAAGTTATATCTTTCAAAAATTGGTAGTCTCATAGTAATGCATCCAGAAGCCATTGTTCTAGTTTCTAAAAATTCACAGTACAGTAAGTTCAAAATAGCAACAATAAACATGATCAATTAGCTAGAGTTAAAATGACAGAATAAAGATTTCAAAATCATAAATAGTTGAATCAAATAATTAAAACATATTAAGATATAAAAAATCAACCAAAAACATCTCTGAAGAAAAGACAAATTTCAATTAACACTGAACTAAAAATTCAGCAATTTAAATAACAATTCAGAGACACTAAAACAGAAGGTGATTACTTTTGTTAGGTATGTTTGACTAGTGAGGTTCCAAAGACTCAAAGCATTGCTGGCTATTACAAATTCTATTGGTTGCCCTCCAGAGCTTGACAGCAGGAAACTGTTGATAAAGACCGCATCCTAAAATTCACAAAACATGAAAAAATTAAGGTGTTGCTAATCTGAAAGTTTCATACATACCCTCTAGATTTCATAGCACTGGAAGGTGCTAATAATACTATGAGTAGGAAAGCAATTATCAGTCTTAAGCAGCTATGAATCCTGTGAGCTACAGTAATGATTGACCCTGCAAGATATGCTCACAGGTGCAATAGGGTCACAAATGTTGTGAGAATAATCAACCATTTATGATTAGCTTTAAGGTCTGTTCTGCAAGAATAAACCTGTCTCTGGTACCATTATTAGGCCAGCAACTCTTACAAGATAAATTACAGTCCCTAAGAGAAAAATTTCTTATTATTATGCCAATGGACATAATATTATACTAACTCCTAAGATTATATCTGATACCATTGATTAAGACATCTCTTGTCCCTTGTCAGAGAAGAGCTATTTGCAGTAGTTCATGATTAACACAGAGACCCACAAATGATCAATGCTCAAAAAATACTAGATTATATAATGTCCATCCCTAAGTGGAACTTATTGGCCAAATGTCCTCATCTAAAGGCTCAGGAATCATTGTGGAAGAGGAGTATAAGAGCTGGTAAGAGGCAGAAAAGGGAGATGACTACAAGGAAACTGTCTGTTGGATATTGCAGGGTACTTGCACATAAGAAGTTGCAGTAATTGTGGTAGCATTTACAGAACTTTTCAATGTTACATTGTGCCCAATCCCATCATAAAAAAAGAAGCTGAGAAAGAATATCTACCTCTAGCTGAGGAGGTATTATTAGTTTTTGTTGCAGGAGAGGAAGAATCACTATTCTCTAAGACAGTATCTTCTGATAGGTCAATCGGTATCTAGTAGATAGCCACATATCCAAGATTATTTACGTAGCACAAATTGGGCTTAATATGAAATAAAGGACATAAAGTTGAATGGGAAGAGAAAGGGGATGGATGCAGGAATGAATAAGATCAAAACACATTTATTGATTTCCCAAAGAACCAATGAAAATATATATTAACAAGTTTTTGGGACAGTGATGTGAAATTCACAAAATCTTAAATGCTTCCTCTATTTTATTTTTACTAATAGTTTGCAATGACTCATCCATGTAAAACAATTTGAGGCCTGTAATTCACCTATTCTGTAGAGTATCTTTACCTAGTTCATTATATACATCTGTGGTAGTGTAAATGTAATTGACTTCCATAAGCTCGTAGAGAGTGGCACTATTAAGAGGAGTGACGTTGGTGGAGTAGGTGCTGTCACTTGGAGGAAGTGTGTCACTGTAGGGGCTTTGAGGTTGCTTTTGCTTAAGCTTCCTTCAGTGAGACTCAGACCATTTCTTGTTACCCTCTGATCAATACGTAGCCAGAACCATATCTGCCTGTAGGCCGCCATGCTCCATGCCATGATGAGACTGAACCTCTGAAACAGTAAATTGCCCTCTCAATGGTATGTTTTCATTATAACAGTTGCTGTGTTCCTGGTGTCTCTTCATAGCAATAGACACCCTAATGAAGAAAGCATCCGTTCCTTGGTTCCTGATACACAATTTTCATTACTGCAACTATTGTTACTGCAGATTTCTTATTCAGTACATTGTTACAAAGCAAAATATTCTCTTTTTTTATTACTCCTCATTCTTCAAAATTATTACACTTATATTTACTTATTTATATGCATGTGAGTTGGCACACTCATGACACTGCCCAAAGTCAAGGCCAGAGGACAACTGGTATGAATCATTTCTCTCTTCTACCATGTGGATCCAGATATAATTCCTTTGCCACCAAACTTGATATTAAATACACTTGCTTACTGGACCATTTCCTTGTGCCAGAAATTGCATTTTCAAAAAATTCATCTGAAATAGATAAAAACATGCCATTATATAAGACACCAAGGAACTGGGAAATACAAAGTAAGTTGTCAAAGAGTCAAATCCTGACTAGTGACAAAAATGTGCTAAGCTCATAAGAAAAACTGTGTGAAGCTATCATGTGGTAATGTTGATTTGTTCAAGTGTGAATGACTTTGGATTAGAATACTGTTTGCTTACACTGGGGATATTTTCTTGGTTATTCCAAAACACAGAGTGTTGACATCGGCACCGAGTGATATATAGTATGAAAGATCTTTGCAAAGATTGCCATTACTAAAGCCCAGCAATTTTACCTACACATTAAGTCCAAAACTTCAGATAAACATTGTTAGCCTCTTCCAGGTGCCTTTTTTAATCTTTCTTTGGAACAAGATTACATATGCCTACATATGCCTACATATGCATTGGTGGATATCCTACAGACTATCACTTGACAACCAGTTAGCAAGGAATCCCACATGATCAACTGTAAAACTTCATTCTTTTACAATTTACACCTTGAATGTGAAGACAGGAGGGCTTCTGTACTGAGAATGGTACTAATTGTTTAAATGAAAGTGACCTAGAAGAACTCTTATTCTGGTATTTGGTATCACGTAACTTCTATTGGGGTGTTTGCAAAAGTTTCAACTTCATATAGACAAGAGATTTCCTTTTCTGATTTTTAAACTCTAGACAGCTCTTTATTTTCTATCCAAAATTAACCACAGTGTTGCACTTAAAGCAACAAGGCCCTCCAAAGTCAAGAATAATTACCTTAACACTTTGCCATTTACCGAAGTATGTTTTCTCCTTTAGTCATTAGAGATACAACACCATCCAATTTATTTTTCACCAATTCATCCCATTAGATTTTGAACAGAGGTTCAAGAGACAGACATTTAAGCATTCCTATTAAACTCTTTTGCTCCACATAATTTTTAAATTACCTTTTTCTGCTTACTTTTAAGTACTAAGTACTTATAAGTTCTAAGTACTTTATCAGTATAAAAAAGTAAAGAACGGATTATTTTCTAAAGGAGTCTGCAAAAATCCATTGTACTATGTACTAATATCTGGAAAACTGCAGTTGTGTAGCAGAGGTTCCAAAGGCCTTTAAATGAAAACGTCTTGAATAATCATAAGACCCATTTATTCTACAAGAAGCTTGTAAATGCTTGCATACCCAGAAAGAATTAAGAGATGTTAAGTAAAATCACCTGTTTCAAAACTGCATGTGAATAGAAGAGCATTTCTAAAAATAAAAAATAAAACTTATAGGAATAACTCAGTCTTTTAGCCACAGTTACGTAACTGGTAGAATTTTTCATCTTTAAGGGCAATTTCTTAAGACAGGATGCTTATAGAGAGGTGAACAATGGTATGTTTTAAGGGGAGGTGAAACATTACAACAGGAAGTTAGCAACGGAACATAGCTTCAGGAAGTCCCTGACACTAATCAGATTCATGAAGGCTCAGTCCTAACTTCCCCAAGAGTGTGTAAGCAGTAATGACTGCAGAAGTAACTCTTAGAGAAAAATAAAAACCAATGGGGGAGAAAAAGCAAAAGAAAAAAGAAAGAAAGAAAGAAAGAAGGAAGGAAGGAAGGAAGGAAAGAAGGAAGGAAGGAAGGAAGGAAGGAAGGAAGGAAGGAAGGAAGGAAGGAAAGGAAGGAAGGAAGGAAGGAAGGAAGGGAAGGAAGGAAGGAAGGAAGGAAGGAAGGAAGGAAGAAAAAGAAAAAGTTAATCTATAAGCAAAGCCTAGCAACCTGGAAGAAGCAGAGACAAGTTTAGAAGACTGGATCAAAGAAGTAGAGATCCACAAAGCAGCCTAAAAGAAACAGAAAGAAGCTCAAGTGCCTAGAATAAACCAATACAACTTGTGCTTCTTGGAAGAGGCTCAACTGTGTCACTTGGAAAGGACTTTCCTATCTGCTTTGCTATCTGCCGACTTTTCTCCAGGTTTCCACCTGCCATCCATGCTAAAATTGGCTTTGATGAAACAGGTGTCTTTGAGTAATTTTCTCCTCCTGTAAGAAACCTGTTACTCATGTTTCTCTAAGTGACCACAATAAAACTCTTTGGTTTATCAAGTTAGATTTTAGTGGTATCTATACACTGGTATACAGGGTGAGTAGACCTCTGTGTTGCAAGCCCCCAGAAAATCCTGTAACACAACAGCAGTACTCCTAAATACTAATTCTTCGAGTTGGGTTTGTATTGTTCACCAAAATAACAGGAATATATTTGTTCATCCAAATAATGTATTCCTGTATTTCTTATGTAACTTAATAATAGAGACGTGCCAAGAATATGATTAGGTTTAAGGACCAAGCTTCATACATGTTCTTCTATTATTAAACAAGCCACATATTTACTTGAGTATACAAGTCAGTAGTCTAAAAGATATCCCAAACTGTGATGTTTTAAGAACATAAGGAGATACAGAGAGGCTTATTGAGATCACTGATGGTATTCAGAGATTATAGTAAAATCACCACATAGAAAACAAAGTACTTACATCCTCTAAGATTGAAATAAACAGAATGCTTCTTCTTTTCTAGACTTTTATAATTTCTTCTGTGAGAGGAGCTGAGCTTGTTTGACTATTTTTGTTGATGGAAAAGTTTAAGTAGGGTACTCAGTGAGTTATATGAAAAGGGAATGGGGTAAATACACTCTGTTCTCCATCCTTTGGTACAATAAAAATAGAGTTGGAAGCAAGGAAAAACATTCACAAACATTACTGGTATCAGTTAGACAAAGAGACTGCCAT
The DNA here is from genome assembly GCF_982192425.1 of Myodes glareolus. Taxonomy (NCBI): domain Eukaryota; kingdom Metazoa; phylum Chordata; class Mammalia; order Rodentia; family Cricetidae; genus Myodes; species Myodes glareolus. The sequence continues at coordinate 115,956,531 of NC_142028.1, read as the reverse complement.
TCATTGTTTTGCCTGGCTGCTTGGATATGTATCAATACTAAAGAATAGGGCACAAAGTATTGTTAAGTGACATTTTTTAGAAAACCTGACAATATTATTTGTTGTCTAAAGTACTCACCTGCTATTTTCATTTTTTTGGTAGCAGTTCAAGTTGACTAACGTCATATAATATTTTTGAGTTCATAGACTCATATATACATATATACAGATATATATATATATATATGAAAAATGCCAAAATTTGTACTTTAACTATATTGCATATTATGTGCAATTAAATACTGCAAATGTGTTCAAAACATTATGCTCATGTTATTCCTGCAGAGATACTTGGATTTCTAAAACAATACTATGGAATTAGACAACTGTATTACTGACAATAGTAGCTTTAATTTAGAAATCAAGAAAGGATTGTACAATAGCATCAAAACTATATCTTGTATAAAGAAATGTAGTAGTTATACAAATAGATAGTTGATTTTTGCTTAGGCTATCTTATGCAGATCCACATCTGAAATGTGGTTTTAGGTAAAAATCATTTTTACTCAGAAGACTCTAGTTGTTCACTGTCTCACAGTAATACTTTGTATATCACCTAATGTGAGAAAACTGTTGTATCACACATTCAGTTATGTTTTCTAGTTGTTTCTCATGAAGTGGTAAATCGTGCCCTTTACTAGTAACTTTATAAATGCATTAGAAGGCAGAAATACTTCCTTTAATTTTGACCAAGAACAACATTGCACTCTGTAATGCTTCCTTCATAACCTCATTGTCACGAGCATCTACGTATCATTCTCCAACTTTCAGTGAAAATGCATCACCATGAACATCCATGTATCCTTCTCCAACTTTCTTTTTTCAAGCATAATGTTTTTATTGATTATTTTAGAATTACATATCATGCACCCTGGTCACACTCACTCCCCATTCCTCCCACATCTACCCTCCCACCCTTATTCTCTTCACCAAAAAAAAAAGAACATAACAACAACAACAACAACAAAACCACCAACTCCAATTTGTGTTGCCTTTATCATCATTGGAACTGCCAGTGGTCAGCCCCTTAAAGAAAACTGAATATTCCCCTTACCCGCATTCTGCCAGAAACTGTTAATGCAGAAAAAGAAGCTTCCCTGCTCGTAACAGCCAGTGACAGCACACACTGATCATAGAATCATGAAATTCCACACGGTGTCCTGTGACAGAGTGGACCGCATACATCCCCATGGTCTCTGGGAGCAGCGTGGTACCTGTGAACTTCAAAATATTCTCTAGGGGCATGGACCATGGACCTAAACACGGCTTCCAGTGTCAGCGCAGACCACAGACAACAACATTGTCCCCCCAGCATTCATGATCACAGCTACCAACATGTCCTCAGGTGGCAGCAGAGACCACAGACACAAAGGTGGTCACAGGAAGACCAGCCTGAACCTCAGGGAAAGAATGGACTCTGGACATCAATCTGTCCTTCAATGTGAGCACAGGCCATGGGCATCCATATGGCCTCTGGTAGCAACATGAACCACTGGTATCAACACCGCCTATGGTTGCAACACTGACTAGAGACACTATCAATGCCTCCAGCTGCTGCCAGCACCACAGACACCAGCTTGATCTCCAGCAGCCACATGGTTTAAACCTTTAAATAAGGTTTAATCCAGAAAATGGACTATTTTCATCTAAGATATCTTGTTGCTACTTAGAGCCAGAGCTTGAGGTAGGATTTCCTTCTGTATGCTATAAATATATGTTCTTCCCATTGGTTCATAATTAAAGCTGCTTTGGCCTGTGGTAAGGCAGAATAAAGCTAGGCAGGAAATCTAAACAGATACACAGGAAAAGAAAGGAAGGGTTGAAAGGAAGACAAACCACCTGCCCAAGAAGAGAGATGCCAGCAGCCACTGGGGAAATAAGATGCGAGAGAATTACCAGTGAGCCATGGGACATGTAGTGATATGCAGATAACCAGAAATAGATTAATTTATATGTAGAGCTAACCAGTAAGAAGCCTAAGCAATTGGCCAGGCAACTGTAACTAATATTAGCTTCTGAGTATTTATTTTATAATTGACTGTGGGGACCGCCAGGTGGGAAATGTACTGACCCAGCAGGGCTGCAGGGAACAGAGAAACATATCTGGCTTCAAAAGTGATCATGTGGATTGGTGTCACACACAAGAGCAGAGCTCGCGTGAACCACTGACCACCCTGTCTGCTACACTCAGCAACAGCATGCTTCCTGTCCATCACAGTCACAGCTTCTGCATCTCTAGTTTCGGTTCTCTCCATTCCATATGTGGCCCTCGCTCCCATCTTTTACTCCAGTTTCACAAGACCACATTTAAAAACATCTTTCCATGAGACCTTCCCCAGTTTAGGTGTTGTGTAGATACTGCAACCCTTGGCAGACACATCCTCCACTTCCTCATCTCCCCTCAGAGTCCCCATTGGTGTCTCAGGCTCCTCAGACTGGCTTTCCAGTTGCAGGAGTACCACCAGCTATTGATTGAATCAAGTCCTCGTCTCCAATTTTCAAAGGTAAAGATGAGGGGATTTACATTCCTGTTGCTTATATTTTATTATTAAAACTTTATTTTAAGGAACTGGTAAATAAAAAAAAAGAGCATGCACCAATATTCTCCCCATATCGCTTCATGAATAAAGCACAGATTCAAAGGTTTCTCTTTTTGGAATATATTTTATTCCTTATTGTTTCATTCATGTATCTTTATACTATCCACTCCAATTGCCTCCCACATGCTCCTCTCACATACCCCTGTATGCCTTCTCCTATTTCCAAGTCTTCTTTTAATTTTATAACCCACTAAGTCAAAATTGTAACATTGACTGAAACATTCACTTATCTTGTTTGTTTGATTTTATGTAGGTATGAATAGGTGTCATGAGTTAATGAATATAATGGCTGTGCTATATACAGAAGACAAAATTTCACAGCACTCTTCCCCATCTGCAGCTCTTTGTATCCCCTCATTTACAATGTTCCCTAAGATTTGGGAGGGGTGATATGGATGTCCCATTTAGAGCTGAACATTCAGTGGTCACTTATTCTGGAGAGTTCACTTATGAATCTCAGGATTAGCTGCTGCTTGTGCAAAAAGAAATATATGTGGCCAAGTTTGAGAACACTAGTCTATGGGTATAAATGCATGTATTTATATGGCTATGTGATGTGTTCATTTAGCAAAACAATAGTAATAAATTCTCCCAGATGCCCTGGGAATTCCCCAACTGCGGTCCACATTTATAATACCAAATATGAATTCCTCCTGTGGAGTAGACTGCAAAGCCAATCAGAATTCCAATTGTTACCCTATAACATACATGCCATTTTTGCACCAGTAAGATCCTTTTGCCTAACAGATAGATATTTTAGTATTTGGGGTTCATGACTGGGTAATACCATTGATGATTTTCTCTTTTTCTCCACAGTAGATTGCATGACACTTTTAATGTTAGCCAGCAGAGAGAAAGTTCATAATTTGCTTTCTCTGTTTTCTGCAACCAAACTGTGTTGTATCTTCAGCAATAGGTTCTTTTGTTTTAAACAAGTACTTTTATTTTTCTTGAAATTACAATACCACCAAATCATCTCTTCTCTATCCTTTCCTTCTTCTAGGACCCCCAACTATGCCTCCCTTAATTCCATTCCATAACCCAAGTCTTTTGAGAGAAGAATTATCCACATATACCTTTGTTGAAACTCCTTTTCCTACAATGCATTTTAATTAGCTCACTAACTAGTATGTTTTCTTTATCTAGGAAGAAATAAAAATACTGTAATATTTATGACTTCATGGGAATATGTATCATTGAACAGTCTCATTTTTTTTCCTGATTCTTGAAGCCTAAAATGCACTGGTGTTCGTTCTTTTTTTCTTCCTGATATTCTGTAAGCTGCATCTCTGTTTAGGTGTACTATTTTAGAGAACTGCGATCAATAAGGAAACACTAGCTAATAATACGTGCCTCTAAGAAGCGTCTCTGACATTCTCTAGAGATAGTCATAACAATAGCTTTGATGATAGTAACAGGTTTCTCTTCACAGACATTAAACACTTTCACATCACTATCTTATTGAGTCCTCACAAGTAATTTGAGAAGGAGGCAAAAAATGTAGTGTGTTCCAAATTTACAGAAAATGACTTCATAGTTATTGACTTCTGGTTCAGATATTTTCAGAACTTTAAGTCCCTTTTGGCATCATTTCTCATGATTGTACTTTAAATGAGAAATTCTTAATCACAGAAGTATGACTGTCAACTTATTGTAATATAATATAATGTAATATGGCAGAAGTAATTTTGAAGTTTCAATTATACTATATTATGTTTTAAGGGAATAGCCTATGTTAATCCTAAAGTGTATATGTATTGTTTTATTATGACGATTTCATTAAACATGCCTTGTGGAAAGAGTAAAGCTCTCTAGACTGAGGCTGTACAGCTTACGCCAAATGCCAATATGACCTCTGGATGAAAATAAATAACCTCTTGGAGATCAGCCCTAAAAGCCTGTGTGCTATTGTCCATGACTTGAATGATTCACACTGACTTAGCTGTACAAAAGAATCAAAAATGGTAAGTGTCCTGACTGATTTATTTTCAACTTGACACAAATTAGACTCATTTGAGAATAAGGAACCTCAATTAAGAAAATGTCTCCACCAAACTGACCTGTGGACAAGTGTGTGGTGCATTTTCTAGACTGACCATTGATATAGGAGCGATCAGAAAAATTGTGAGCAGTGCTAACCCTGGACTTGTGGTTCTGGGTGCTATAAGAAAGCAAGATGAATTCAAGATGTAATTGTTTTTTTACTGCTGAGTAGCACTCTAATGTGGATATATTCCACACTTTCTTTATCCATTCTTCCACTGAGGGGCATCTAGGTTGTTTCCAGGTTCTGGCTATTACAAATAATGCTGCTATGAACATAGTTGAACAAATGCTTTTGTAGTATGATTGGGCATCACTTGAGTATATTCCCAAGAGTGGTATTGCTGGATCCTGAGGTAGGTTGATTCCAAGTTTCCTGAGAAACTGCCACACTGATTTCCAAAGTGGTTGCACAAGTGTGCCTTCCCATCAGCAATGGATGAGAGTTCCCCTCATTCCACATCTTCTCCAGCATAGGCTATCATTGGTGTTTTTGATTTTAGCTATTCTGACAGGTGTAAGATGATATCTCAAAGTTGTTTTGATTTGCATTTCCCTGATTACTAAGGAACTTTAACATGACCTTAAGTGTCTTTTGGCCATTTGAACTTATCTGTTGAGAATTCTCTGTTCAGTTCAGTACCCCATTTTTAATTGGGTTAATTAAAATTTTAAAGTTTAGTTTCCTGAGTTCTAATGGGAGCTCACCAAATCCAGCTGTACCAGGACTGGACGAGCATGTGATCATCCGGACTCTCTGATTGTGGCTGACAATGGGAGATGACTGAGAAGCCATTGATAAAGGCACTGGGACTTGTTTTTATGCTCTGGTGTTTTAGGACCCTATGCACAGCTTCCTAGGCCTGGATGTAGGGGGTAGGGCCTTGGACTTCCCACAGAGCAGGATTCCCTGCTCTCTCTTGAGCAGGGAAGGGGAGGGAGGAGGGTGAGTGGGGGAGGGGGAGGCGATTGGGAGAAGGGAGGAAGTGTAAATTTTTGAATGGAAAAATATAAAAATAAAAGAAAGAAAGAAAGAAAGAAAGAAAGAAAGAAAGAAAGAAAGAAAGAAAGAAAGAAAGCTAAGAAAGCCATGGGGAACAAGGCAATAAACAGCAACCTTTCATGGCTTCTACATCAGCTATGGCCTTCAAGTTCCTGCTCTGAATTAATTGAAGTTGGATTATAGACTGCAAAATGAAATAAACTTTTGCCTTTTCAAGTTGATTTTGGCAATGGTGTTTTATCACAACAGTAGAAACCCAAGCTAAGCCTGAAATAAATCCCAGGTTGTGTAGCATTGCTGTGACAGACCTGATCATGTGTCACTAGAAGGATTTTTGTTACATTAGAACTTTAAGATGGAAAAGCCACGAGTATTCAGAAATTGGTAAGCCTTTGTGGGAACTAGAAAATAAACTTGAGAGAAATACAGATTATGGAAACCTGACTTGTTAAGTTTTAGAAGGAAATCTGAAAGTCCCTTGAATCCACTGTTGGGAACAATCAATATGTTGAATTAAGAATCTGGTGTGGTGCCTGGTCAACTGAAGCTAAAGAGTTGACTGTGACTAACAAGAAATCAGCACCACTGAAGTAAATCATGTGCTTTCTGACAAAACTGAGGCTGTTTAGCTGGAGCTTAGCTGTTAGTAATAATTAAAAAGAAGTAAGCATCACTGAAGAATGTAAGTCTAAGAACATTTCCTCAGGGTCAGCACACAAAACCGAATCTCCAGAGCCATGAAATACTATGTACTTCTCCTCCTGGCTTCTGAACTTGGTAAGGGGTAAGTGATGACATCATGGAGAGCAACTGGAGTGTGGCACTTTTTGCCAAGGTTGGAGTCCCTAAAGAGAGGCCAATAGTAGCCATTAGTGAGATGCAACCTCAGTCACACTCTTGATAGAAGGCTTGGTATTAAATGCGTAATGCAGAGAACTTGAAGCTTGGCACTGTATTGCAGGGGCAGAATTTCCGAAGAGATCCAAAGGAGTCTACCAGTACATGTCTCACCCAGTTGCAGCAGGAGACTCCAGCATTTTAGAAATGCCAGTACTTTGAAACAAATACCACAGACAGCTGTAGCTGTGGAGTGGAACCTCCAAGACAAACTAAAAGACAAACTTCCCATTCTGCTGATGGCAGAGATGGACAAATAGATCCATTTGGAACCTACAGGATCATGAGAGGGCTCAGGACATCAATCACCAATGTTTTTATATTATTGGAATTTAGTTTTTCTCTCAATTGATTATGACTATGCGCTGATTCTCTTCTACTGGAATAAAAAGGTACAGGACTTATTTTTGATTATGCAGGATCCAACAGTTGATAGACTTTGAAATCTTAAAAACACTTTGAAATTTTATAAAGAACTTTGAGTTTTAGAGATAGTGTGAATATTTTTTATTTATTTTTATTTTTCCATTCAAAAATTTTCACTTCCTCCCCTCCTCCCAATTCCCTCCAACTTCCCCCACCCCCTGTTCCCTCCCTCTCCTTGCTTGAGAGAGGGCCAAGAATCCTGCCCTGTGGAAAATTCAAGGCCCTCCTCCCTACATCCAGGTCTAGGGAGCTGTGTATCCATATGGACTAGGGTCCCCAAAAGCCAGAGGATGCTGTAAAAACAAGTCCCAGTGCCTTTATCAATGGCATCTCAGTCAGCCCCCATTGTCAGCCACAATCAGAGAGTCTGGTTTGATCACATGCTCATTCAGTCCTGGTCCAGCTGTATTTGGTGAGCTCCCATTAGAACTGGTACACTGCCTCATTTGATGGACCAAGGTCTAATTGAAGGGCAGAAGGAGGGAGAAGATACTGTGAATATTTTACAGAAACTTTGGATATCTTAGAGCGATTTTAAATATAGACAGCTCTTGGGTATTTTGGAGAGGCTTTTAATTTCAGAGAGACTTTGGATGTTTTAAAGAAAGTGAAATTTTGACTATGTCAGTCCATACAAAGACTTTTCACATTCTCCTCCAATGTCTAGCCTGGTGAGTAAACCCTGCCCACAAATTATATTTATTTTTCCCCACATCCCTGTGAGTATATTCCAGTTCCCAAGCCAGTGCCTTGGCCATGCCTTGAAGTGGCAGCCTATAGGCTTGCCTAAATGTCCCAAATCCCCACACTGACCTAGTCCCATCATCTCCTTCTGTGCTGTAACAGCACCTAGGAATACACCCTGACCTGCCCAGCCCACATCAATCCATACGACCATTTGTGTAGCACTCACCATGCACTCCGTACCCAGATTCCCTATGTCCTCCTTCAGGGTCTAACTTCATGAGTATCCTAGACTCTTCTCCATATTCTACCAGATTTATATCTATTATATCAGATATTGCTCCATATTCTACCAGATTTAGCCTAGGTTCCAAACCAGTATTCATGCCTAGTCTGGCCTTCCCTGCCTACACTGCAGTGAACCTCAAGTCTTAGGTTAATATCCTCTCTACCTTTCTCTAAAATGACAGGACTCATTCACTTTATAACAAATCTTCCTATTCAGAGCTGTCTACTCTCACACTCCCAGCTTGGAATAGGAATACCCTGCATACTAGCCCATTCTTTTCTACTCACCTGACTGATTCTTCCCAAATTATTTCCAACCTCTTGACCTAACCTAACCCACACTCTCCCTTCTCACACTCCATCCAAAACAAACTTAAAAGAAACAAAGGAATACTACATATTCAGACCTCATTGTAGAAATACCAACGTGTGAAAGATAAATTCAGTGACTTCTTTTTAAAACTACCAGCCCTGTAAAAAAGGTTGCCAGTGTTATTTCCATAGATAGCCCTTGGGCACAGAAATTGAAAGGTCAATCATAAACCTTTCAGAAGAATTTCAACACTTTAAGGAAGACACAAGGAAATGGCTCAATGAAATCAAAGAGAAAAAGCTGAAGGAGAACAGATCAGTGACACACAAGGGCACACAAACAACAGGCTGGTGAAAATGGCAAAGACAATCCAGGACTTCAAAGCGGGATTCAGTAAAGTAATAAAAAAACACTGCAGAGAAGTCAAGCTGACAAAAAGTAGAATTAAAAACAAAACAAAACAAATAAATAAATATAATAGTTGAACTAGAAAGCAAAAAAGAAAGCCTTAAAATTAGAATGAATCAAGCAAGAGAAACAACATTAGGTCTCTAAGACAAAATAGGAAAATCTAGAAAAAAAATGAGCAAGGAACATGAAAAATTAAGACAAAACCAAAACCCACTTAGGGTAAGAACATACATAAAATGTGAGGCATAATGCAATAATGAAAAATAAAACTTCCAATTATGGCCATAGAGAAGGGAAAAGAATCCCAAGTCAATGACATAGAGCAGATTTTTAATAAGATCATAGAAGAAAACTTCCACACCCATAGGTATACAGGAAGCACAGAGAACATCAAGTATACAAGACCAGAAAAGAAAATCCCCACATCATGTCATAGTTTGAACACTAAGTATACATAACACAGAAAGTGTACTGAAATATTCAAGAGAAAAAATTGCAAGTGAGATATAAAAGAAAATTCTCAAGAATAAAAGCTGATTTCTCAATGTAAACTTTTAAAGCCAGAAGAAAATAAGTGATACATTCCAAGTCCTAAAAGATCATGATAGTCAACCTAAAATAATATACTCATAAAACTACCTGCCGGTTCTGATAGCCGGCCTGCAGCAGCTTAGACCGCAGGCAGGGACTCTTCTGACCAGCGAGGGGCTCTGATCCTGTGCAGGGGTAAGTGTGTGGACCGGTGAGGGGACACACAATATTCCCGCCATCCTTATCTCCCTGGCTACTCCAAAGGGGCAGCTTCCCCCAGCTAATCCCTCTCTCCTGCTACGCCATCCCAGCTTTTGGCCTCAAACCCCTCCCCTCCCCTCTCCCTTCTTCGGGGCTTAAATTCCTCCATCTCAGCCGGGGCGGGCACCGCGGGCCAGGGCAGGCGGTGAGAGCAAAGGGAAGGAAGTCCCTTTGTTCTAATAGCCTGCCTGCAGCTAGCTAAGACTGCAGGCAAAGTGATTCCTGGATAGCAAGGGACACTAATCCAGTAGAAGAAGACCCAGCGGAGGGAAGAGCCATTGGAGAGCATCTGAAGGAAGACATGGGCAGGCGCCAAGGCAAGAATTCCTCCAACAATCTGAAAAACAACATGAAATCACCAGATCCCAGCGATCTTACGACAGAAGGACTCGAACGCCCTATTCCGGAAGAAGTGGAAAACAGTGTCATTATGAAAGCAATAGAGTCTCTAAAACAGGGTATGAATAACTCACTTAAAGAAATAGAAGAGAAATATAACAAAAAATGGAAGAAATGAGTAAAGAAATGGAAGACAAATATAACAAAAAGTTTGAAGAAATGAGTAAATTCGTAAATGATACCCTGGGAAACCAAGAAAAAGCATTCAAACAGGTAATGGAATCAGTGCAAGAATTGAAAACTGAAATGGAGGCAGTGAAGAAAACACAAACCGAGGGCCGGCTGGATATGGAAAATCTAGGTAAACGAACGGAGACTACAGAATCAAGCTTAACCAATAGAATACAAGAGATAGAAGAACGAATCTCAGATTATGAAGACACCATAGAGAAAATAAACGCCCTGACCAAAGAAAACAGCAAATCCAACAAATTCTCATCACAAAACATTCAGGAAATATGGGACATAATAAAAAAACCAAATCTAAGAATAATAGGAGTAGAAGAAGGAGAAGAATTGCAGATCAAAGGTCCAGAAGATATATTCAACAAAATTATAGAAGAAAACTTTCCCAACCTAAAGAGGGATATTCCTATGAAGGTGCAAGAAGCATACAGAACACCAAATAGACTGGATCAGAAAAAAACGTCCCCTCGCCATATAATAATCAAAACACAAAGCAGTCAGATTAAAGAAAGGATATTAAGAGATGCAAAGGAAAAAGGTCAAGTAACCTATAAAGGTAAACCTATCAGACTTACACCAGACTTCTCTATAGAAACCATGAAAGCCAGAAGGTCCTGGATAGAGGTACTGCAGAAATTAAGGGACCATGGATGCAAGCCCAGACTACTTTACCCAGCCAAGCTTTCGTTCACTATCAACGGAGAAAACAAAATATTCCAGGATAAAAACAAATTTAAACAATATGTAACTACTAATCCAGCCTTACAGAGAATACTAGAAGGAAAATTACATCCCAAGGAATCCAACACTGCCAACACTGACTACAATAATTCAGACATCTAGCGACCCTTCACTAGCACAATTCAAAGAAGGAAAACACATACACTCTATTACCACCAAAAAAAATGACTGGAGTCAACAACCAATGATCATTAATATCTCTTAATATCAATGGACTCAATTCACCTATAAAGAGGCACAGACTTAGAGATTAGATACGAAAACAGGATCCAACATTCTGCTGTTTACAAGAAACACACCTCAACCACAAAGACAGCCACCTACTCAGAGTAAAGGGTTGGGAAAAGGTCTTCCAAGCAAATGGACCTAAGAAACAAGCGGGTGTGGCCATTCTAATATCTAACAAAATCGACTTCAAACTAAAATCAATCAGAAGAGATGGAGATGGACATTTCATACTCATAACAGGAACAACTCATCAGGAAGAAGTCTCAATCCTGAATATCTATGCCCCTAATGTAAAGGCACCCACATATGTAAAAGAAACTCTTCTAGAACTCAAGGCAGTCATCAAACCAAACACGCTAATAGTAGGAGACTTCAACACTCCTCTCTCACCAATGGACAGGTCAATCAGACAGAAACCAAACAGAGAATTAAGAGATTTATTGGAGGTATTGAATCAAATGGACTTAACAGACATCTATAGAACACTCCACCCAAATAGGAAAGAATATACCTTCTTCTCTGCAGTTCATGGAACCTTCTCGAAGATTGATCACATACTCGGCAACAAAGCAAACTCCCACAGATACAAAAAAAATATTAGTAACCACCTGTGTCTTGTCAGATCACCATGGATTAAAATTAGAATTCAACAACAATGCTACCCCCAGGAAGCCAACAAACTCATGGAAGTTGAACAGTCAACTACTAAATCACCCCTGGGTCAAGGACGAAATTAAGAAAGAAATTAAAGTCTTCCTTGAATTTAATGAAAACAAAGACACAACATACTCAAACCTATGGGACACTATGAAAGCAGTGCTAAGAGGAAAGTTCATAGCAATAGGTGCCCAAATAAAGAAAACGGAGAAAGCACACATTGGAGACCTAACAGCACACTTGAAAGCTCTAGAAAAAAAAAGAAGCTGATTCACCCAGGAGGAGTAGAAGACTGGAAATAATCAAAGTGAGGGCTGAAATCAACAAAATAGAAACAGAGAAAACAATCCAAAGAATCAATGAATCAAAAAGCTGGTTCTTGGAGAAAATCAACAAGATTGACAAACCCCTATCCAAACTAATCAAACGGCAGAGAGAGCACATGCAAATTAATAGGATCAGAAATGAAAAGGTGGATATAACCACAGACTCAGAGGAAATTCAGAGAATCATTAAATCTTACTACGAAAGTTTATATGCCACAAAGTTGGAAAATGTAAAAGAAATGGACATTTTTTTAGATAAGTACCATATACCAAAGTTGAACCAAGAACAGGTGAATAATCTAAATAAACCTGTTAGTCGTGAAGAACTAGAAGCTGTTATCAGAAATCTCCCTACCAAAAAAAGTCCAGGACCAGATGGTTTCAATGCAGAATTCTACCAGAATTTCCAGGAAGAGCTAATTCCTATACTCCTTAATGTATTCCATAATATAGAAACAGAAGAGTCATTGCCAAACTCCTTTTATGAAGCTACAGTTACCTTAATGCCAAAACCACACAAAGACACAACCAAGAAAGAGAATTACAGGCCAATCTCACTCATGAACATCGACGCGAAAATTCTCAATAAAATCCTGGCAAACCGAATCCAGGAACACATTAGAAAAATTATCCATTATGATCAAGTAGGCTTCATCCCAGAGATGCAGGGCTGGTTCAATATACGCAAATCTATCAATGTAATCCATCATATAAATAAACTGAAAGAAAAAAATCATATGATCATTTCATTGGATGCTGAAAAAGCATTTGACAAAATTCAACACCCATTTATGATAAAGGTGTTGGAGAGACGGGGGATACAAGGATCATACCTAAATATAATAAAGGCAATATACAGCAAGCCGACAGCTAACATCAAATTGAATGGAGAGAAACTCAAAGCCTTTCCACTAAAATCAGGAACACGACAAGGCTGTCCACTCTCCCCATACCTCTTCAATATAGTGCTTGAAGTTCTAGCAATAGCAATAAGACAACATAAGGAGATCAAGGGGATTCGAATTGGAAAGGATGAAGTTAAACTTTCGTTATTTGCTGACGATATGATAGTGTACATAAGTGACCCCAAAAACTTTACCAAAGAACTCCTACAGCTGATAAATACCTTTAGTAACGTGACAGGATACAAGATCAACTCCAAAAAATCAGTGGCCCTCCTATACATGAAGGATAAAGAAGCTGAGAGGGAAATCAGAGAAACATCACCTTTCACGATAGCCACAAATAGCATAAAATATCTAGGGTTACTCTAACCAAGGAAGTGAAAGACCTATTTGACAAGAGCTTTAAGTCTTTGAAGAAAGAAATTGAGGAGGATACCAGAAAATGGAAAGATCTCCCTTGTTCTTGGATTGGGAGGATCAACATAGTAAAAATGGCAATTCTACCAAAAGCAATCTATAGATTGCTTTTGCAATCCCCATCAAAATCCCATCAAACTTCTTCACAGACCTTGAGAAAACAATAATCAAGTTTATTTGGAAAAACAAAAAACCCAGGATAGCCAAAACAATCTTATACAATAAAGGAACTTCAGGAGGCATTACCATCCCTGACTTCAAACTCTATTACAGAGCTACAGTATTGAAAACAGCTTGGTATTGGCATAAGAACAGAGAAGTCGACCTATGGAATCGAATAGAAGACCCGGATATTAACCCACAAACCTATGAGCACCTAATTTTTGACAAGGGAGCTAAAGGTATACAATGGAAGAAGGAAAGCATCTTTAGCAAATGGTGCTGGCATAACTGGATGTCAACCTGGAGAAGGATGAAAGTAGATCCATACCTATCACCATGCACAAAACTCAGGTCCAAATGGATTAAAGACATCAACATTAATCCGTCCACTTTGAACCTGATAGAAGAGAAAGTGGGAAGTAGTCTACAAGATATAGGCACAGGAGGCCTCATCCTAAGTAGGACCCCAGCAGCACAGACAATAAGAGAAACAATGAATAAATGGGATCTACTGAAACTGAGAAGCTTCTGTAAAGCAAAGGACACTGTCAGTAAGACAAAAAGGCTGCCTTCTGACTGGGAGAAGATCTTCACCAACCCCTCATCAGACAAAGGTCTGATCTCCAAAATATACAAAGAACTCAAGAAACTAGGCACTAAATCTCTAAATAACCCAATTAAAAAATGGGGTACTGAACTGAACAGAGAATTCACAACAGATGAACTTCGAATGGCCAGAAGACACTTAAGGTCATGCTCAACCTCCTTAGTGATCAGGGAAATGCAAATCAAAACCACTTTGAGATACCATCTTACACCTGTCAGAATAGCTAAAGTCAAAAACACCAATGATAGCCTATGCTGGAGAGGATGTGGGGTGAGGGGAACACTCATCCATTGTTGGTGGGAATGCAAACTTGTGCAGCCACTGTGGAAATCAGTGTGGCGGTTTCTCAGGAAACTGGGAGTCAACCTCCCTCAGGACCCAGCAATACCACTCTTGGGAATTTACCCTAGAGATTCCCTAGCATATTACAAAAGCATTTGTTCAACTATGTTCATAGCAGCACTATTTGTAAGAGCCAGAACCTGGAAACAGCCTAGGTGCCCCTCAATAGAAGAATGGTTAAAAAAGGTGTGGAACATATACACGTTAGAGTTTTACTCAGCGGTAAAAAACAATGACATCTTGAATTTTGCATGCAAATGGATGGACATAGAAAACGCTTTACTGAGTGAGGTAAGCCAGACCCAAAAAGAGGAACACGGTATGTATTCACTCATAAGTGGATTCTAACCATAATTTAAAGGTATTTGAGCCTATTTTTCGTGATCCTAGAGAAGCTAAATAGGAAGATGAACCTGATGAAGATTATTTAGCTATCCGCCAGGAGGTAGGAAATAGTCAAGAGTCCCAGGTAACCTTGGGTGCATGGGGGGGGGGTGGGAGGGTTGTTGGAAGGGGAGAGGGTTAAAGAGAAGGGAGTAGGAGAGGAATGGAGAAAGCTCGGTTGACCGGGATGGGGGGAAGGGAGGAAGGATGAATAAGGGATCAGGGAAGAATATATTTCAACTAAGGGAGTCATTTTAGGGTTTATAGGAAACTTGATTATATATGGGATCCCAGGTCCAAGGAGAGATCCCCAGATTGTTCTCTGGACAGAGGAGAGGGGGCCTGAACCGGCCTTGGCCCACAACCATACTGATGAATATTTTGCATGTCACCATAGAATCCTCATCTGGTGATGGATGGAGATGGAGGCGGAGAACCACGTTGGAACACTGGACCTAGCTCCCTAGGTCCAAATGAGAGGCAGAAGGAAAGAGATCGTGAGCAATGAAGGCAAGGGCACAGGAAACCTTCATCCGATGTTGGATGGCGATACAGATGGAGACCCATATTGGAACACCGATCTGAGAACTCCACAGTCCAAATGAGGAACAGAAAGATGAAGAAAATAAAAAAAAATAATCAGGACTGCGAGGGATGCGAGCACCCACTGATACAAGGGGACTGATATAATGAGAGTTCACCAAGGCCTGTTGGACTGGGACTGAACGAGGACGTGATCCAACCAGATTCTCTGAATGTGGCTGGCCCGGAGCCTTTTTGAAAAGCCGTTGACAATGACACTGGGACTTGCTTCCTCTGCATATACTGGATTTTGGCGCTCCAGTCTGTTTGGACTCTCACCTTCCCTGGACCTGGAGGGAGGGGGGAGGAACTTGAACTTCCCACAGGGCAGGAAACCCTGACTGCTCTAGGGGATGGAGAGGGAGGAGGAGAGGGAGTGGGGGGAGTGGGAAGGTGGTGGGAGGAGGGGCTGAAATGGAAACTTTTATAATTTAATAATAAAAAAAAACTACCTGCCATGATTGAAGGATAAAGAAAAGCTTTCCATAACTTAAACAGTATAAAAACTTTTATATTCAACAAACCAAACCTAAAAAAAATAGAGACTATTTTGAGCTGACAACAGAAATGAACATAGGTGAAAGAATGGAAGAATAAATACAAATTCATAATTATTTAAACACAAATTACTGTTCCAAATACACTCAACAACAAAAATCAAGGCTTGATGGCCACAACTAGCATGAGTATTTCAATAATATCTAAATTTCAATATCCTCAATTCTCCAATTAGGGAAACAGATTGAATGAGTGGATCAAGAAAGAAAATGTTGCTATTGACTGCTTACAAAAAATGCACCTTCATTTGAAAGATAGGAGCAATTTTAGAGTAAAATAATGGCTAAACATATTCTAATCAAATGGAGTCAGGAAGCAAATAGGCATGTCTATCTTAATATCTGACAAACCAGACTTGAAACTAAATATAATCCAAAGAGAGAAAGAGGTACACTTCATTCTAATGAATGAAACAGTTAAATAAGAAGACATTACTAGTTGGATATTCAAGAACTAGACTGGCAGGAAGGTGTCCATGTGCCCACCTGATGTGGGCCTGTGATGCCACCTAAATCTATGGTGGCATCTGGGACCAAGCTGCTTCTGAGGGCCATAGTCCTCCTGTAGTTGGGGTCTTTGTTGAAGTCTGTGACCCATATCACCACAAAGGGCCAAAGGAGCCATGAGTGATGGTATCAAAGGACTGCACCAAGGAGCCCCACACTTTGTTGGCCTGGGAAATATGGCATTGCACCTTCACTGGACACTGAGGTAAGTGAACTCTCCTTAATACTTATGGTAGAACTGACCCTCCACACGCAGCAGAGATGGCCACACTCTTCACCATGGGCATGGGAAAGTGGACCCTGATGGTGTGGGTATAGAAGAACTTGCTCTGCCCCTCACCTGATTTGGGTGGCTATAGTGGCCAAGACTGACTAGATCAGATATCACCAAGGCACACACCAAGGTGTTGATTTGACCCACTCTAATATCTACCCAATCTATGATGTGATTAAATGCATGAAGGGACTGGTTCTATGGAATCATAACTGCTGGACCTCCATAACTCAGGGTAACCACTGGATATTCCATAGGAGTTTCAGTGAGCATCCAGTGATGATGGTACACCAGAAACCAGAGGCACTGAACCAGACAATGATTTATTGCAATAAACATTTGAAAGTAAAACACAGACCAGGTATAAGGGAGTGACTGTTGAAGGAAGGCCGCTTGCTCATCCCAGCTCCCAAAAATCAAAATAACCACACAGAAACGATATTATTTAAATCACTGTTTGGCCCATTAGCTATAGCTTCTTATTGAATAATTTTTGCATCATAATTTATCCCATTTCTAGTAATCTGAATATCTCCACGTGGCTGTGGCCTGCCAGCTAAAGTTCCCAGCTTCTGTCTCCTGCTGCTTTGTCTTTCTCTAACTCTGCCCTTCTTTCTTTCAGCATAGCCTAGCTTTCCCTTTCTACCTAAGTTATGCCTTGCTATAGGTACAAAGCAGTTTCTTTATTTATTAATGGCAATCACAGCACATAGAGGGGAATGCCACATCAAGTGACCTTCAAGGAAGTAGGCATAAGTTAGTGACTTTAAGTCACAACTTATTGTGATTAAGTCACAATCAGGCCTCAGCCAGCAACCTCCACAGAAACAGGCCTGAGTCAGGGATATTTGCTGGAGTAGACCTGAGCCAATGACCTCCATTGGAGTAGGCCCCAGCTAGCAGCCTCTGCTGTAATAGAACCAAGTCAATGACTTCCACCAGAGCACACCTGAGCCAAAGACCTCCATAAGAACATGCCTGAGCAAATCACCTCTGCAGGACCAGGTCTGAGTCAGAAACCTCTGCAAGGGAAGACCCAAGTCAGCAAACTAACGGGAAGCAGGCCCAAGCAAGTGATCTTCATGGGAACAGGCACATATGGCCTCTGGTATTGAAGAGCAACCTCTGGGAACACCAAGCAACCTCTGGGAATGCCAAATACCCTCCAGGAAGACTGGAAACATGGCTTCAACTTCACCAAGAGTATCAGTCATCTGAGCCTTGAATCCTCTGGCACCTGGAAGAGTAATCACCAGAGACACAGACCCAACTACTCCAATCGAAGGAAAAGATGAGTAGATAAGGTAAGAACACACTCAACACCACAAAGAGCAACATGACACCAACAAAAACTAGTGTCTCTAAAACAGCAAGAACTGAACACCCCAATAAGAATGAAGTGGAAGAAAGGATCTAAAAAAATAACTTTAGGAGAATGTTTTAGGCCTTTAAAGAGGAAATAAGAAATTCTCGCAAAGGAATGGAGAAAAAGACAAACAAAAATTTGGAAGAAATCAACAAATTCACTGAAGGATACCAAAATAAAAGGAATTAAATCAGTAAAGAAGTCAATTTAAGACTTTGAAACCAAAATAGAGATAATAATGAAAACACAAACTGAAGAAATTGTGGAAACAAAAAATATAGAAAAATAATCAGGAATCAAAAATGAAAACATAAACAACAGAATACAGCAGAATACAAGGCATCGAAGAGATAAACTCAAGCATTTAGGATATGATAGAGGAAATAGACTCATCAGTCAAAGAAAACCTCAAATCTAACAAAAGCTTAATCCAAAATATAATCCAAAAGCTTATCCAGGAAATATCACATCATGAAAAGACAAAACCTAAGGATAATAAGGATAGAAGAAGGAAAAGTCCAACTGAAAAGCACAGAAAATGTATTTAACAAAATTATAGAAGACTGTACCAACCTAAAGAGAGATATGCATATGAAAATACAAGAAGCAGCCATACATCCTGCACCCATAATTGTGGTACATAAAAGGTGAGTAGGCAGCAGCCCTGTGGCCCTGAATCCTCAACTTCCCAAGACTTTAACTTGGGAGAAAAGTCAGGGGCCTCTTCCCAGGACCCTTGGCATTTTGAGCAGCCAGCAGGGAGCCTGCCTGCTAAGCCCCAATCCACCCCACCCCCAACCTAAGTTCCTTGCATGCTCCATGGAACCCTGTCATACATCCTGCCCCAATTCTTGGGGGACATAAGAGGTCCCTTGGCTTTCTAGTTGCCAGCAGGAAGCTTCCCTGCTAGCCCTCAATTCACCCCACCCCCAACTTGCCATTCCCTGCAAGCTTCCTGGAATCTTGTGAAACATAGCCTGTGCCAAAACTGAGTGGACCTAAGAGACAGCCACAGCAAGGACTGCACCAAGGAGCCAAGACACTGTTGGCCTAGATTGAAGGAAGAGATGGGTAGGCGACAATGTAAGAACTGTTTCAACATCCTAAAAAACAACATGGTAACACCAGAAACCAGTGGACATACAAAAGGAAGACTTGGTCTTCCTAAACCAGAAGAAGTAGAAGAAAATGACTTTAATGTAACTTTATGAAAATGATAGAGACCTTTAAAAAAGGAAGTGAAAAATTTCGTTAAAGAAATAGAGGAGAAGACAAACAGAAAGCTGGAAGAAATTAATAAATCCCTCAAAGAGACCCAAGAAAACCAAGAAAAAACAATCAAACAGATGAAGGAAACAGTTCAAGACTTGAAGAAGATTGAAAGAGAGGTAATAAAGAAAACACAAACTGAGGAAACTCAGGAAATGGAAAGTCTGGGTAAACAAACAGGAACTACAGAGACAAGTAAAACCAACGGAATGTAAGAGATAGAAGAAAGAATCTCAGATGCTGAAGATACTATAGAGGAAATAGACTCATTGGTCAAACAAAACACTAAATCCAACAAATTCTTAACACAAAACATTCAAGAAATCTGGGACACCATGAAAAGACCAAACCTAAGAATAACAGGGGTAGAAGAAGAATTACAGCTCAATGGCCCAGAAAATATATTCAACAAAATTATCAAAGAAAACTTTCCCAACCTAAAGAACAGTATTCCTATGAAGGTGAAAGAAGCCTACAGAACAATAAATAGACTGGATAAAAAAAAAATACCTTCGCCATATAATAATCAAAATGCAAAACATATAGAACAAAGAAAGAATATTAAGAGATGCAAAGGAAAAAGATCAAATAGCATATAAAAGTAAACCTATCAGAATTATACCTGACTTCTCAAGGGAAACTATGAAAGCCAAAAGGTCCTAGATAGATGTGCTACAGAAACTAAGAGACCATGGATGCAAGCCCACACTACTATACCAAGGAAAGCTTGCATTCACCACTGATGGAGAAAACAAGATATTCATTGAGAAAAACAGATTTAAACAAAACATATTCAAAAACCCAGCTTTACAGAAAGTACTAGAAGGAAACTAGCTACACCCACAATAACACAGACATATGATAACACCTCACCAGCATAACCCAAAAAAGGGAAACACACAAATACTACTAACTAAAGATAATCACTAGTTATTAATATTACTTAATATCAATGAACTCAATTCACCTATAAAAAGACACAGGGTAAGAGAATGGATATGAAAACAGGATCCAGCATTCTGCAATTTACAAGAAATACACCTCAACCTTAAAGACAGACACTACCTCAGAGTAATGGGATGGGAAAAGGTTTTCCAATCAAATGGATGTGAGAAACAAGAGGAGGTGGATATTCTAATATCTAACAAAATTTATTTCAAGATGAAATCAATCAGAATAGATGGAGAAGTGCACCTTATATTCATAACAGGAAGAATTCATCAAGATGAAGTCTCAATGCTGAATATCTATGCCCCTAATACAAGAGCACCTACATATGTAAAAAAAAAGAAAAAAAATTACTAAAACTTAAATCACACATTAAAACCAACACACTAATAGTAGGAGATTTCACCACTTTTCTCTCAACAATGGACAGGTAAAACAGACAGAAACTTAAGAGAGAAATAAGAGAGCTAACAGTTGTAATGATTCAAATGGACTTAACAGACATCTATAGAACATTGCAACCAAACAAAAAAGAATTTACCCTCTTCTCAGCTCCTCATAGAATCTTCTCAAAAATTGATCACATTCTTGGTAACAAATCAAACATCCACAGATACAAAAAAAAAAAAAAAAATTGGAGTAATCCGCAGTGTCTTATCAGATCACCATGGAGTAAAGTTAGAATTCAACAACAATACTACTCCCAGAAAGCCTACAAACTCATGGAAACTGAACAGCCAAATACTGAACCACTCCTGGGTCAAAGAAGAAATATAATATAGGCACAGCATATCCAAATGTATGGGACACTATAAAAGCAGTGCTAAGAGGAATGTTTATAGCACTAAGTACCCATATGTAGAAAACAGAGTAAGTTCAAATCAGTGACCTAACAGCATGCCTGAAAGCTCTAGAAAAAAAAAAAAGAAGAAGTAGACTTGCCCAGGAGGAGTAGAAAACAGGAAATAATCAAATTGAGGGCTGAAATCAACAAAATAGAAACATAAAGAATCAATGAAACATACAAAGAATCAATGAAACAAAGAGGTGGTTCTTTGAGAAAAGCAACAAGGTTGACAAACCCTTATTCAAACTAATCAGAAGACAAAGAGAAAACATCCAAATTACAAATCAGAAAGGAAAAGGGGGACATAACAGACATGGAGAAAATTCAGAGAATCATTAGGTCCTACTACAAAAACTTGTACTCCGCAAAATTGGACAAATGTAAAAAAAAATGTATAATTTTTTAGATAGATATCATGTACCAAAATTAAATCAAGACCAGGGGAGCAATTTAAATAAACCTATAAGCTGTGAGGAGTTAGAAGCTGTCATCAAACACCTCCCAACCAAAAAGTTCCAGGGCCAGATGGTTTTAGTGCAGAATTCTATCAGACTTTCAAGAAGAGCTAATACTTATACTCCTCAAAGTGTTCCACATAATAGAAACAGAAGGCTCATTGCCAAACTCTTTTTATGAAGCCACAGTTACCCTGAGACCAAAACCGCACAAAGACTCAAACATGAAGGAGAATTATAGATCAATCTTACTCAGGAATATGTAGTAAAAATCCTAAATAAAATACTGGCAAACCGAATCCAAGAACACATCAAAAATTTATCAATCATGATCAAATTGGCTTCATTCCAGAGGGATTAAGGACTAGTTTAACATACAAAATTCAAACTGAAAAGGAAGAAGTCAAACTTTTGTTTTTTGCAGATGATATGATAGTGACATAAGTGACCCCTAAAACTCTACCAAAGAACTCCTACAACTGATAAATACCTTCAGTGATGTGGCAGGATATAAGATCAACCCAAAAAAATCAGTAGCCCTCCTGTACACAAGGGATAAAGAAGGAAGGAAATCAGAGAAACATCACCTTTCACAATAGCCACAAATGACATATAAAATATATTGGTGTTACACTAAACAAAGAAGTGAAATACCTCTTTGATAAGAACGTCAAGTCTTTGAAGGAAGAAATTGAAGAAGACACCAGAAAATGAAAAGATCTCCCATTCTCTTTGATAAGAAGGATCAACATAGTAAAAATGAAATGGAATTGAAGACACAGATATTAATCCACATACCTATGAACACCTGATTTTTGACAAAGGAACTAAAATTATACAATGGAAAAAAGAAAGTGTCTTCAACAAATGTTGCTGGCATAACTGAATGTCAACCTGTGGAAGATTGAAAATAGATCCATATCTAACCCATGTGCAAAACTCAAGTCTAAATGGATTAAAGACCTCAATATAAATCTGACCACACTGAACCTTATAGAGGAGAAAGTGGGAAGTATCCTTCAGTGCCTTGGCACAGGAGACAACTTCATAAATATAACCCCAGTAGCAGAGAAAATAAAAGCAACAATAACTATGAGATCTCCTCATACTGGGAAGCTTCTGTAAAGCAAAGGACACAGTCAATAAGACAAAAAGGCAGCCTACTGAATGGGAAATGACCTTTACTAACCCCACATCAGACAAAGGACTGATCTCCAAAACATATAAAGAATTCAAGAAATTAGACATTAAAATGCTAAATAACCCAATTAATAATGGGGTACTAAACAAAACAGAGAATTCTCAACAGAACAATTTTAAATGGCCAAAAAATACTTAAGGACATGATCAACTTCCTTAGCTATCAGGGAAATGCAAATCAAAACACCTCTGAGATATCATCTTACACCTGTCAGAAAGGCTAATATCAAAAACACCAATGATAGCGCATGCTGGAGATGATGTGGAGTAAGGGGGAACACTCATCCATTGCTAGTAGGAATGTAAAATTGTGTAGTCACTTTGGAAATCAGTATGGCAGTTTCTCAGAAAATTTGGAATCAACCCATCTCAGGATCCAGCAATACCACTCTTTGGAATACACCCAAACGTTTCTCAATTATACTCCAAAAGCATTTGTTTAAACTATGCTAATATCAGCATTATTTGTAATAGCCAGAACCTGGAAACAGGTTCTGAAGAATAGATAAATAAAGTGTGGTACATTTATACATTAAAGTACTACTCAAAGATAAAAACAATGACATCCTAAATTTTGCATGCAAATGGATAGAATTAGAAAACACTGTCTTTAGTGAGGTAACACAGAACCAAGAAATTGAATATGGTATGTACTTACTCGTAAGTGGATACTAGCCATATACAAAGGACATTGAGCCTTTAGTTCGTTATGCTAGAGAAGCTAAGTAATAAGGTGAACCCAAAGAAAAACATATATAGATCCTCCTGGGAATTCGAAACAAACAAGATTGCCTGAAAAAATTGAGAGCAAGGGAGTGGTAAGTAGAAGGAAGGGGAGAAGGAAAGGGTTGAGAAAAACTTGAGGAAATGGGATAGTCAAGATGGAGGAAGGACAGATATGAGAGCAAGGAAAGATATATCTTGATTGAGGGAGCCATTATGGGGCTAGCAAGAAACCTGGCTCTAGAAAACATCCCAGAAATCCATAAGGATAATCCCAGCTAAGACCCTAAGCAATAGAGGAGAGGGTACCTGAACTGGTCTTGCCCTATACTTATCTTATCTTATCTTATTTTATTTTATCTTATCTTGAACATCACCATAGAATCTTCCTCCATAGAACAACAGATGGAAACAGAGGCAGAGAACCATATCTTAGCACTAGACTGAACTCCCAAGGTCCAGTTGAAGAGTGGAAGGAGTGAGAATATGAGCAAGGAGGTCAAGACCATGAGGGGTTCACCCACTGAGACAGTTTGCCTGAGCTAAAGGGAACTCACCAACTCCAACTGGACTAGGATTGAACAAGCATGGGATCAAACTAGTCCCTCTGAATGTGGTTAACAGTTGGGGCAGACTGAGAGGCCATTGACAGTGGCACTGGGATTTGTCTCTACTGCACGTACTGGCTTTTTGGAATCCTATTGTCTTTGGATGTATACCTTGCTCAATCTAGATGTAGTAGGGAGGTCCTTGGACTTTCCACAGGGCAAGGTGTCTTGCCCTCTTTTAGGATTGGAGGGGTGAGGAGTGGGAGGATGTGTGGAGGGAGTGGGAGGCAGGG
This sequence comes from Myodes glareolus, assembly GCF_982192425.1. NCBI lineage: Eukaryota > Metazoa > Chordata > Mammalia > Rodentia > Cricetidae > Myodes > Myodes glareolus. The sequence goes on along the minus strand of NC_142028.1, from coordinate 115,932,112 downwards.
AGGGAGGGAGAATTTGAATTTTTTAAGTAATATAATAATAATAAAAAATAAAAATAAAAAAATAAAAATGTTTTTACACTCTTAATTCTATAGTAGACTCATAAATCATGCAAGTTTTTTAAAGAAAAATAATAGTAGTTGGCATTTATTGAGTATTAACTCCATGCCAGATAATGAGTCAAATGTTTTTGCTACATGGTCAATTTAATTCTCACCTTAAACTATGGGTATTATGAGTACTATTTACATTTACGGATAAGGATACCTGCATTCAGGGAACTTGCTCAAGGTTACTGAGCTAACAGCATTGTGTTTTGAAAGCTGATTTCCTCCCAATCTCTTTTGCTGAAATCCAGTTTCCAACATGGGTGGTATAGTGGAACGATGCTGCCATATGACCCGTAATTAAGGCTTTTATTCCTTAAAAATATAATGCTGGCGTGACCGCAGCCACTAGTCCAGGCAGAGAGGACTAGAGTGGTGCAGATTCCCCGCGGCGAACGGCAGAGCTGTGGCTCATCCTGGACAGGCTGGTGCTGCCGTGCAGCAGGGAGAGTCACCCAAGCAAGCGGGTGGAGATGGCAGATAAAAGGCTTACAGGAAATACATAGTAAATAGACATAAGGCTGAACATTTATTACTTAAAAAGAGAAAGAAAGAAATAGGAAAAGGGTGAGAGAAAGACAAAAACACGTGTGCACACGCCAAGAGTGGAAACAGAAAGAAAGAAAGATAGATGGCGACTAGAGGTCAGAAGTCACTGGTAGTGGGCATGGCTTACCCTTAAAGAGACCAGAGACCAAAAGAATAACAAAGGCTATTCCTCTTTAATAAGAGCAACGACTTATGACAAAGGCTTCTTTTAGCATTTCACTTGCTTTACTTTCCACTTTCCAAAATGCATGGCTGTAGCCCAAAGGCTCTTTATAATAAATATCAGAAACTGCCAGGCCCTGAGAAGTGAGTTAATACATTTTGTTCTACCTAAATTATTTAAAAGTCTCCAGTATTTTGTTGCACAAATGGACTCTGATGGTGATGACAATAGGATGTGGCATTTAGGAAAGTAACTGGGTCTCATAAATGAAAAATATTATTATTAGGAAACCTCAGGAGCTACCTGGTCCTTTCCACCACGTGAGGACATAGTAGGCAGCACTATCACTGACTCTTTAAACAGGCATTTCCTTGCTGCTGTGTCATCCTGGATTTACAAGACACTAGAACTATGAGAAATGGTTTCCTGGTACTTGAAAGCCACCTCCTTTCTGGTACTTTGCTGCATCAATGTGAACAAGACAGAAAAACATACAGCTTCCTCATTGCCACAATAAATTCTGTAGAGAAAACTTTCAGAATCAATTCCTATTTCTTGTATCACTTTCTCTACTTTTTTATTTACCTGAAGGAAAAGATTTCCATAAGATTCTCAAACATTCATGATAAACCCTTGTATTTCTAATTACAGTAGAAAACTATTGACTCTTTGTTGTCCATAATTACATAATCATGTTTCTATAAGTTAAGTAAACCTGATATATGCTGTGAAATCATGTAATTCATAATAGTTCACAAATTAAACAATGTTTGCCGCAGATGTTTGTAAGGAAATACACCTTTGAAAGCCTACCAACCATTTGTTCAGACCAATCACAATGAAACTGTGTTGTGGATTCCTGAAACATTTGGCATTAATTATAAATTTGATTTTGATATTTGTTTTGTTTACTATGTATTATAAATTCTTTTACTGTTTCCCAATTTCTCATTATTCCCACATCAGTTATGCAGTACATAAGGTTGTAACCCACAATCTAAGAGATTATGTTGGAAAAATCATACCCTTGCAACCATCAGGTCCATGTTTAAGCTTATTTTATTATCCAATAATGCTTAATGTTAATTTTTAGATGAGTGAAGCTGAAAAAATAAATTATATGTGACTAATTTTTGGGCCCATTGCTTATTTCCTTTCATTGCCATTTGTACTTCAGGATACTTTCCCTTTACAATTTAGCTCATGGTCTAGTAGATGTTTTCTAGCATGAAGAAAGATAAGTTTGCCTTCTTTCATTGTCCTGAGTTGGATAAATGTTCTCTCTCTTCTTCTTTCTGTCTCTCTCTCTATTATCTCTCTCTCTCTCTCTTTCTCTCTCTCTCTGTGTTTCTCTGTGTGTGTGTCTGTGTGTATGTATACAGATATCCATAAATATATATTTGCCATACTAGATACAATAAAGAAATCAGAAAATCTGTTCCCCTAATCTCACCATATCAATAGTACTATTAAGCACATCATATGCAAAAACCACGCAAGCACACATACACATACTCCTCACATGCATGAAAGTACATACACCCACTCTTTACATGACCATATTTCCTTAAGTAGGAAACAATAAGAATACATGGTGATAGTTTAAACTTTGAAGCTGTCAAACTGAGAACATACATTTTGCCAAAATTTTGTTTTTCTCAATATAAAAAACTGTAACAATTAAAAAATTGCTTCTGTTACTTTGGAATTTTAATTTATAATAACGGAACAATGGGAAATAAACACGTCCTATACCCATTGAGCAAACATACTGAATTGGACATGATACCAGTCAGTGCTTGCAAAGCCCAGCTGGACAGCAAACAGGTCACATAGATTAAAGAGTCTCAGAAACCACAGTGTTCTTCCTTGCTTCTAATCTCTTACTTTCTCATTTTTAAAATAGAAAATCTATAATAATTCATTTGTTCTTTTATATCAATGCTCTTTTTTATTTTTTATTTTTTTTAATAATTTATAAAATTTCCACTTCTGCCCCTTCTCCCACCCCCCCCACTCCCTCTCCTCCTCCCTCTCCAGTCCTAAGAGCAGTCAGGGTTTCCTGCCCTATGGGAAATTCAAGTTCCTCCCCCTCCCTCCAGGTCTAGGAAGCTGAGCATCCAAACAGTCTAGGATCCCAAAAAGCCAGTACATGCAGATGGAACTAGTCCCAGTGACATTATCAATGGCTTTTCAGAAAGTCCCCATGTCAGCCACATTCAGAAAATCCGGTTTGATCACATGCTCATTCAGTCCCAGTCCAGCTGGCCTTGGTGAGCTCTCATTAGATCAGTCCCCTTGTATCAGTGGGTGAACGCACCCCTCCCGGTCCTGATTTCCTTGTTCATGTTCTCTCTTCTTCGGCTCCTCATTTAGACCTTGGGGTCTCAGTCCAGTGCTCCATTGTGGGTCTCTGTCTCAATCTCCATCCATCATCGGATGAAGGTTCCCTCTGATTCTGACTTCCTTGCTCACGTTATCGCTCCTTCTGCTTCTCATTTGGACCTAGGGAGTTAAGTCCAGTGTTCCAATGTGTGTCTCTCTCTCTCTATCTCCATCCATCACCAGATGAAGGTTCTATGGTGATATTCAAAATATTCGTCAGTATGGTTATGGGTCAAGGACAGTTCAGGCCCCCTCTCCTCTGCTGTCGAGGGAACAATCTGGGGATCTCTCCTTGGAACTGGGAACCCCTCTAGAATCAAGTCTCTTGCCAACTTTAAAATGGCTCCAGTGGTTGAGATATATATTTCCCTGCTCCCATATTCATCCTTCCTCCCTCCCCCCATTATATTACCCTAGCTTTCCCCAATCCTCCCCTACTCCCTTCTCTGTAACCATCTCCCCTTACTTCCACCCCCCAACCCCCCCCCCCCCGTGTACCCAAGGTTGCCTGGCTATCTTGTCTACTTCCAATATCCAGGATGATAACTATATGATTTTCGTCAGGGTCACCTTCTTATTTAGCTTCTATAGGATCACGAATTATAGGTACAAAGCCCTTTAATTATGGCTACAATCCACTTTTGAGTGAGTACATACCATACTCCTACTTTTGTGTCTGGAATATGGTAAAGCATTTTCTGTTTCCATCCATTTGCTTGCAAAATTCAATATGTCATTGTTTTTTACCGCTAAGTAAAACTCTAATGTGTATATGTTCTACACCTTCTTCAACAATTCTTCTATTGAGGGGCACCTAGGTGTTTCCAGGTTCTGGCTATTACAAATAGTGCTGCTATGAACATAGTTAAACAAATGCTTTTGTGGTATGATAGGGCAGCTCTTGGGTATATTTCCAAGAGTGGAATTGCTGGGTCCTGAGGGAGGTTGACTCCCAGTTTCCTGAGAAACCGCCACACTGATTTCCACAGAGGTTGCACAATTTTGCATTCCCACCAACAATGGATGAGTGTTCCCCTCACTCCACATCCTCTCCAGCATAAACTATCATTAATGTTTTTGAGTTTAGCTATTCTGACAGGTATAAGATGGTATCTCAAAGTGGTTTTGAAAAGCATTTCCCTGATCGCTAAGGATGTTGAGCATGACCTTAAGTGTCTTTTGGCCATTCGAAGTTCTTCTGTTGAGAATTCTCTTTTTAGATCAGTACCCCATTTTTTAATTGGGTCAATTACAGTTTTAGTGTCCAGTTTCTTGAGTTCTTTGCATATTTTGGAGATCAGACCTTTGTCTGATGAGGGGTTGGTGAAGATCTTCTCCCAGTCAGAAGGTAACCTTTTTGTCTTACTGACAGTGTCCTTTGCTTCACAGAAACTTCTCTGTTTCAGGAGGTCCCATTTATTCATTGATTCTCTTATTGTCTGTGCTACTGGGGTTCTACCTAGGAAGTGCTCTCCTGTGCCTATGTCTTGTAGACTACTTTCCACTTTCTCTTCTGTTAGGTTCAAAGTGGTAAGATTAATGTTGAGGTCTTTAATCCATTTGGACTTGAGTTTTGTGCATGGTGATAGATATGGATCTACTTTCATTCTTCTACAGGTTGACATCCAGTTATGCCAGCACCATTTGTTAAAGATGCTATCCTTCTTCAATTGTGTACCTTTAGCTCCCTTGCCAAAAATCATGTATTCATAGGTTTGTGGGTTAATATCCAGGTCTTCTATTCGATTCCATAGGTCGACTTCTCTGTTCTTATGCCAATACCAGGCAGTTTTCAATACTGTAGCTCTGTAATAGAGTTTGAAGTCAGCGATGGTAATGCCTCCAGAAGTTCCTTTATTGTATAAGATTGTTTTGGCTATCCTGGGTTTTTTTGTTTTGCCATATAAACTTGATTATTGTTCTCTCAAGGTCTGTGAAGAAGTTTGATGGGATTTTGATGGGAATTGCGTTGAATCTATAGATTGCCTTTGGTAGAATTGCCATTTTAACTATGTTGATCTTCCCAATCCAAGAGCAAGGGAGATATTTCCATTTTCTGGTATCCTCTTCAATTTCTTTCTTCAAAGACTTAAAGCTCTTGTCAATAGGTCTTTCACTTCCTTGGTTAGAGTAACCCCAAGATATTTTATGATATTTGTGGCTATCGTGAAAGGTGAAATTTTTCTGACCCCCCCCCCCCGCTTCTTTTTCCTTTGTGTATAGGAGGGCAACCGATTTTTTGGAGTTGATCTTCTACCCTGCCATATTACTAAAGGTATTTATCAGCTGTAGAGGTTATTTGGTAGAGTTTTTGGAGTGGCTTATGTATGCTATCCTATCATCTGCAAATAACGAGAGTTTAACTTCTTCTTTCCAATTCGAATCCCCTTTATCCCCTTATGTTGTCTAATTGCTATTGCTAGAACTTCAAGCACTATATTAAAGAGGTATGGGGAGAGTGGACAGTCTTGTCGTGTTCCTGATTTTAGTGGAATGGCTTTGATTTTCTCTCTATTCAGTTTGATGTTAGCTGTTGACTTGCTGTAAAGAGCTTTTATTATATTTACATATGATCCTTGTATCCCCAATCTCTTCAAAACCTTTATCATAAAGGGGTGTTGAATTTTGTCAAATGCTTTTTCAGCATCCAATAAAATGATCATATGGATTTTTCTTTCAGTTTATTTATATGATGGATTACATTGATAGATTTGCATATGTTGAACCAGTCCTGCATCTCTGGGATGAAGCCTACTTGATCACAATGGATAATTTTTCTAATGTGTTCTTGGATTCAGTTTGCCAGTATTTTGTTGAGAATTTTTGCGTCGATGTTCATGAGTGAGATTAGCCTGTAATTCTCTTTCTTGTTTGTGTCTTTATGTGGTTTTAGTTTCAGGGTGACTGTAGCTTCATAAAAAGAATTTGGCAATGACTCTTCTCTTTCTATATTGTGAAATACATTAAGGAGTATAGGTATCAGCTCTTCTTGGAAGTTCTGGTAGAATTCTGCATTGAAACCAAGTGGTCCTGGGCATTTTTTGGTAGGGAGGTTTTTGATAACAGCTTCTAATTCTTCACGACTGACAGGTCTATTTAGATTGTTCACCTGGTCTCGATTTAACTTTGGTAAATGGTACTTATCTAAAAACAAGTCCATTTCTTGTACATTTTCCAACTTTGTGGATATAAGCTTTCGTAGTAACATCTAATGATTCTCTGAATTTCCTCTGTGTCTGTGATTATGTCCCCCTTTTCATTTCTGATCTTATTAATTTGCATGTTTTCTCTCTGCCATTTGATTAGTTTGGGTAGGGGTTTGTCAATCTTGTTGATTTTCTCCAAGAACCAACTCTTTGTTTTGTTGATTCTTTGAATTTTTTTCTATGTTTCTATTTTGTTGATTTCATCCCTCAATTTGATTATTTCCAGTCTTCTACTCTTCCTTTGTGAGTCTGCTTCTTTTATTTCCAGAGCTTTCAGTTGAGATGTTAAGTCTCCAAAGTGTGCTTTCTCCGTATTCTTTAAGTTGGCACTTAGTGCTATGAACTTTCCTCTTATCACTGCTTTCATTGTGTCCCATCGATTTGAGTATGTTGTCTCTTTATTTTCATTAAATTCAAGGAAGACTTTAATTTCTTTCTTTATTTCTTCCTTGACCCAGGGGTGATTCAGTAGTTGACTGTTCAGCTTCCATGAGTTTATAGCCTTTCTGGGGTTAGATCTGTTGTTGAATTCTAACTTTATTCCATGGTGATTCGACAAGACACAGGTGGTTATTAATATTTTTTTGTATCTGTGGAATTTTGCTTTGTTACCGAGTATGTGGTCAATTTTCGAGACAGTTCCATGAGCATAAAATGTCCATCTCCATCTCTTCTGATTGATTTTAGTTTGAGGTCAGTTTTGTTAGAAATTAGAATGGCCATACCTGCTTGTTTCTTAAGTACGTTTGCTTGAAAAACCTTTCCCCAACCCTTTTCTCTGAGTAGTTGTCTGTCTTTGTGGTTGTGGTCTGCTTCTTGTAAACAGCAGAATGTTGGATCCTGTTTTCGTATCCAATCTCTTAGTCTGTGCCTTTTTATAGGTTATTTGAGTCCATTAATATTAAGTGATATTAATGACCAGTGGTTGTTGACTCCAGTTAGTTTATTTATTTATTTATTTATTTGTGTTGTAGAGTTTGTGTGTTTCCCTTCTTTAGTTGTGCTTGTGAAGGGTCACTAGATGTCTGAGTTATTGCAGGCAGTATTGGCAATGTTAGATTCCTTGGGTTGCAATTTTCCTTCTAGTACTTTCTGTAAGGCTGGGTTTGTGGCTACGAATTGCTTAAATTTATTTTTAGCCTGGAATATTTTGTTTTCTCCATTGATAGTGAACGATAGCTTGGCTGGGTATCGAAGTCTGGGCTTGCATCCATGGTCTCTTAGTTTTTGCAGTACCTCTATCCAGGACCTTCTGGTTTTCATGGTTTCCATAGAGAAGTCTGGTGTAAGTCTGATAGGATTACCTTTATAAGTTACTTGACCTTTTCCTTTGCTGCTCTTAATATTCTTTCTTTAATCTGAATGTTTTGTGTTTTGATTATTATATGGCGAGGAGATTTTTTTTTTAAATCCTGTCCATTCGGTGTTCTGTATGCTTCTTGAACCTTCATAGGAATATCATCCTTTAGGTCGGGAAAGTTTTATCCTATAATTTTGTTGAATATATTTTCTGGGCCTTTGATCTGCAATTCTTCTCCTTCTTCAATCCCTATTATTCTTAGGTTTGTTTGTTTTATTGTGTTCCAGATTTCTTGAATGTTTTGTGATGAGAATTTGTTGGATTTGCTGTTTTCTTTGATCAGAGCGTTTATTTTCTCTATGGTGTCTTCGTAATCTGAGATTCATTCTTCTATCTCTTTTATTCTGTTGGTTATGCTTGATTCTGTAGTTTCTGTTTGTTTACCTAGATTTTCCATATCCAACCGGCCTTCGGTTTGTGTTTTCTTCATTGCCTCCATTTCAGTTTTCAATTCTTGAACTGTTTCCATTACCTGTTTGATTGTTTTTTCTTAGTTTCCCAGGGTATCGTTTACAGATCTATTCATTTCTTCAAACTTTTTATTATACTTCTCATCCATTTCATTACTCATTTCTTCAAACTTTTTATTATACTTCTCATCCATTTCTTTACTCATTTCTTCAAACTTTTTATTATACTTCTCATCCATTTCTTTACTCATTTCTTCAAACTTTGTTATACTTCTCATCCAATTCTTTAAGTGAGTTATTCATATCCTGTTTAAGGGACTCTATTGCTTTCATAATGGCACTTTTTTCCACTTCTTCTGGATTAAGGTGTTCAAGTCCTTCTGTTGTAGGGTCGCTGGGATCTGGTGTTTTTATGTTCTTTTTCAGATTGCTGGAGGAATTCTTGCCTTGGCATCTGCCCATCTCTTCCTTTAAATGCTCTCTATTGGATCTTCTGATACCAGGTCAGGTTCCCTCGTTGGGTAGGGACCTCACTGACAGAAGGCCTATATTTCCTCAGGCAGGCTATTGAACACAGGATCTCCCTCCCGCTGGGTTGCACTTACAGCCCAGTCCCAGTGCGCAAGGCAGCTGAGCTGGGGAATTTTATGGCCCCAGGGGGAAGGGAGGAATAAAGGAAGGGGTACCTGGGTGAAATCTGGGATGGGGTAGGAGGCAAGAGAGCTTAGCAGGGTGGAGCCGCCCCTACAAAGTTACCAGGGAGTCAAGGGGTCAGGGAATGTCTGAGCTCCTCCTTGCCAGGCTTCTGCCATGAGTCAGGAGCAAACTCTGTCAATGCTCTTGATACAATGATTTCTGATTCATATTTGCTTTGTGCAGACTGCTTTATTTTTGTCTGATGCCTCTCATCCATACCATCAGGAGGAAAACTCCACTTTACACATCTTTACAGGCTTATGCTAATTTCCCACTGGTAAGAAAGGGTATAATTGGGAAATCAGTGATGTAACATATGTAGTTAAAAGATTGTCATTGAGCTGACACACAAAACTCAATGTTATTTAATATTTGTAGCAAGATATACATAAAAAGGATTAGACACCATGACCAAGCTGGAATTATCCATGAAATGCAAACATATCTCAATATCCACAAGCCAATAAATGTAATAAAGCATATAAATAGATCTTCTGCAATATTGGAGCATTCATCTTCAGCCTAAAGTCTAACATATTTGACAGAATGTTCGGTAAAGGAGGATATTCTGAAGGGATATTGTGCCCTGTTTTGACAATGTTTGGCAGTCACTTTCTTTTGTGTCCTGATTATCCAATTAGGAGAACATATGATCAACAGTTGAGGCAAAGACATTTTCTTGCCTAGTGGCTTACTTTTGTCACAAAGAAATGAAAACCTATCTGCAATTTCTTTGATACCCATTATCTTCTTTGAAGCAGATTGGTGCTGATAGGAGCAGACGTATCACATTGCTTTTTTTAAGAGCCAAGTTAATAAAACATTTTAAATGCCATATTCTGTTGATCTCTCTGAAGTGTTTAAAGATGACCTGTCTATTAAAAATATATCTTTGACCTGGAAAACATACCTAATATGACTACAAGTTTGATTGTAATAGGTGACTAATTACTAGCCTGCATTTCCTAATTATCTTTTTTTTATTTTTTATTTTTTTATTAAATTATAAAAGTTTCCATTTCAGCCCCTCCTCCCAACACCCTCCCACTCCCCTCACTCCCTCTCCTCCTCCCTCTCCATCCCCTAGAGCAGTCAGGGTTTCCTGCCCTGTGGGAAGTTCAAGTTCCTCCCCCCTCCCTCCAGGTCCAGGGAAGGTGAGAGTCCAAACAGACTGGAGCGCCAAAATCCAGTATATGCAGAGGAAGCAAGTCCCAGTGTCATTGTCAATGGCTTTTCAAAAAGGCTCCGGGCCAGCCACATTCAGAGAATCTGGTTGGATCACGTCCTCGTTCAGTCCCAGTCCAACAGGCCTTGGTGAACTCTCATTATATCAGTCCCCTTGTATCAGTGGGTGCTGGCATCCCTCGCAGTCCTGATTACTTTTTTTATTTTCTTCATCATTCTGTTCCTCATTTGGACTGTGGAGTGCTCAGTTCGGTGTTCCAATATGGGTCTCCATCTGTATGGCCATCCGACATCGGATGAAGGTTTCCTGTGCCCTTGCCTTCTTTGCTCACGATCTCTTTCCTTCTGCCTCTCATTTGGACCTAGGGAGCTAGGTCCAGTGTTCCAACGTGGTTCTCTGCCTCCATCTCCATCCATCGCCAGATGAGGGTTCTATGGTGACATGAAAAATATTCATCAGTATGGTTGTGGGCCAAGGCCGGTTCAGGCACCCTCTCCTCTGTCCAGAGAACCATCTGGGGATCTCTCCTTGGACCGGGGATCCCCTTTATAATCAAGTCTCTTGTAAACCCTAAAATGATTCCCTTAGTTGAGGTATATACTTGCCTGACCCCATATCCATCCTTCCTCCCTCCCCCCCATCCCAGTCCCCTGATCTTTCCCCAATCCTCCCCTACTCCCTTCTCTCTAACCCTCTCCCTTTCCGACAACCCTCCCACCCCCCCCATGCACCCGAGGTTACCTGGGACTCTTGTCTATTTCCTACCTCCTGGCGGATAGCTAAATAATCTTCATTAGGTTCATCTTCCTATTTAGCTTCTCTAGGATCACGAATAATAGGCTCAAAGAACTTTAATTATGGTTAGAATCCACTTATGAGTGAATACATACCGTGTTCCTCTTTTTGGGTCTGGCTTACCTCACTCAGTAAAGCATTTTCTATTTCCATCCATTTGCATGCAAAATTCAAGATGTCATTGTTTTTTACCGCTGAGTAAAACTCTAATGTGTATATGTTCCACACCTTCTTTAACCATTCTTCTATTGAGGGGCACCTAGGTTGTTTCCAGGTTCTGGCTATTACAAATAGTGCAGCTATGAACATAGTAGAACAAATGCTTTTGTAGTATGTTAGGGAATCTCTAGGGTATATTCCCAAGAGTGGAATTGCTGGGTCCTGAGAGAGGTTGACTCCCAGTTTCCTGAGAAACCGCCACACTGATTTCCACAGTGGCTGCACAAGTTTGCATTCCCACCAACAATGGATGAGTGTTCCCCTCACCCCACATCCTCTCCAGCATAGGCTATCGTTGGTGTTTTTGACTTTAGCTATTCTGACAGGGGCGTAGATATTCAGGATTGAGACTTCCTCCTGATGAATTGTTCCTGTTATGAGTATAAAATGTCCATCTCCATCTCTTCTGATTGATTTTAGTTTGAAGTCAATTTTGTTGGGGATTAGAATGGCCACACCTGCTTGTTTCTTAGGTCCGTTTGCTTGAAAAACCTTTTCCCATCCCTTTACTCTGAGTAGGTGTCTGTCTTTGTGGTTGAGGTGTGTTTCTTGTAAACAGCAGAATGTTGGATCCTATTTTCTTATCCAGTCTCTTAGTCTGTGCCTTTTTATAGGTGAATTGAGTCCATTAATATTAAGTGATATTAATGACCAGTGGTTGTTGACTCCGGTTATTATTACTTTTTGTTTGTTTGATTAATAGAGTTTGTATGTGTCCCTTCTTTGAGTTAAGCTCATGAAGGGTCGCTAGATGTCTGAGTTATTGTAAGCAGTGCTGGCAATGTTGGTCTCCTTGGGTTGCGATTTTCCTTCTATTACTTTCTGTAAGGCTGGGTTTGTGGCTGCGAATTGTTTAAATTTGTTCTTATCCTGGAATATTTTGTTTTCTCCATTGATAGTGAATGATAGGTTGGCTGGGTATATTAGTCTGGGCTTGCGTCCATGGTCTCTTAGTTTCTGCAGTACCTCTATCCAGGACCTTCTGGCTTTCATGGTTTCCATAGAGAAGTCCGGTGTAAGTCTGATAGGATTACCTTTATAAGTTACTTGACCTTTTTCCTTTGCAGCTCTTAATATTTTTTCTTTAATCTTTATGTTTTGTGTTTTGATTATTATATGGCAAGGGGATTTTTTTTTTGATCAAGCCTATTCGGTGTTCTGTATGCTTCTTGAACCTTCATAGGGATATCATTCTTTAGGTCGGGAAAGTTTTCTTCTATAATTTTGTTGAATATATTTTCTGGTCCTTTGATCTGCAGTTCTTCTCCTTCTTCAATCCCTATTATTCTTAGATTTGATTTTTTTATTGTGTCCCAGATTTCTTGAATGTTTTGTGATGAGAATTTGTTGGATTTGCTGTTTTCTTTGATCAGAGCATTTATTTTCTCTATGGTATCTTCAGACTCTGAGATTCGTTCTTCCATCTCTTGTATCCTGTTGGTTATGCTTGACTCTGTGGTCTCTGTTCGTTTACCTAGATTTTCCATATCCAGCCGGCCCTCATTTTGTGTTTTCTTCATTGCCTCCATTTCAGTTTTCAATTCTTGAACTGTTTCCATTACCTGTTTGATTGTTTTTTCTTGGTTTCCCAGTATATCATTCATGGATTTGCTCATTTCTTCAATGTTTTTTTTTATATTTTTCATCCATTTCTTTACTCATTTCTTCAATCTTTTTGTTATACTTCTCATCCAGTTCTTTAAGGGAGTTATTCATATCCTGTTTAAGGGACTCTATTGCTTTCATAAGGGCATTTTTTCCCGCTTCTTCTGAATTAAGAGGTTCAAGTCCTTCTATTGTAGGGTCATTGGGTTCTGGTGTTTTCATGTTGCTTTTTAGATTGTTGGAGGAGTTCTTGCCTTGGCGTCTGCCCATCTCTTCCTTCAAATGCTCTCTACTGGATCTTCTAGTACCAGGTCAGGTTCCCTTGTTGGGCAGGGAATTCACTGACAGAAGGCCTACCTTTCCTCAGGCAGTCTATTGAAACACAGGCACTCCCTACTACCGGGTTGCACTCACAACCCAGGCCCAGCGAGCAAGGGAGTTGCTCTGGGGAGATCTTGTGGCCCCAGAGGGAAGGGGGGAAGAGAGGAAGGTGTACCTGGATAAAGGCTGGGACAGGATTCAGGAGAGCTCCGCAGGGAGGAGTCGCCTCTGCCTGGTGACCAGATGTCGAGGGGGGTGGGGAAAGGCTGAATTCCTCCTAGCAGAAGCCCTCTGGCCAGGAGAAAACTCACCCCTCCTCCAATGGGAGTCTGCTAGAAGTTCACTCTCTCTTGCTGGCCAGGAATGTGATTGAGCTGGATAAAGGCTGGGAGGGGATTCAGGAGAGCTCCACAGGGAGGAGTCGCCTCTGCCTGGTGACCAGATTGTCGAGGGGGGCGGGGAAAGGCTGAATTCCTCCTAGAGGAAGCCCTCTGGCCAGGAGAAAACTCACCCCTCCTCCAATGGGAGTCTACTAGAAGTTCACTCTCTCCTGGATAAAGGCTGGGACGGGATTCAGGAGAGCTCCGCAGGGAGGAGTCGCCTCTGCCTGGTGACCAGATTGTCGAGGGGGGCGGGGAAAAAAAGCCTAATTATCTTAAATAAGTTGATAATAATGACTTTCATTAACCAGAACTTTATATTACATTGTTAAATGAGCTGTATGGGTACAATACTTTGAACAAGATTAGAAACATAGGTACAGTATGTTTTAATAAAATTAATCTCAAATTTTTATCAATATACAAAATTTATATGGAATATACAAAAGTCTAATCCATGTAAAACATTTAAAACTCACAGTTACTTTTGAAAGTCGATTCAATAATGTACCTTTTATCATATATATAAATCTTCAGAGAAGATTTAATAATAAACCTTTTTATTCTATCTTATCTATAACCCCTTTTTTCTCCTTTCAAGACAAGAATTTTTCATCTAACTTCCTCCTTTCAACTTTCCACCTGACCATAAACAATAATAACTTGTAACCAAACACCCTAAACAATGACAAATACCCACAACCCACTGAACCATCATAAAACAACAACCCCACCTCTTGCAAATGTGCGTATTGAATTCTTAAATTTACTTCCTGCCATCTGGGAGCAACAGTATCTTTAAGGATTCCAGAAAAAATATTGGGTTAATAGTCAGGTAGTGGGAGACATAACTGTAGCATTAGTTGTCCAGTTTCTGCATAATGGGAAAGCGGAGGGTTTGCCTCAAATCCTGATTAGAGTTGTCTTTTTAGCTGAATGATAGGGTAGCTACCTTAAAATTGTCCTGAGCAGTTTGTAATACAAAGCCTATCTTTAGGTGGTGTTGATGACGCAGGGCGATTGGTAATGAAAAATCCCCAAACTATCTTAATACAAAATATACAGCTTTAATAAACAGAAGTGAGACTTACAACAGCTTACATCAGAATTCAAATGATCCATCCAGGTGCAGGAGCCAGGCAAAAGAGAGCTAGGGAAGCACGCTTGCTAGGTTTATAGGCAAGCTTTAGCCTAAGGGCGGCATGCCCCCAAAACAGAATGTGATTGGCTGAACTCCCCTAGCATGGTGTTAATCAACTTAGTGGTGTTATCATAGTCCTGGAGGAATCATCATTATAGGACCTATCCTCATTTTGGAGACTTCAAAGGTCATTGTTAGGCATGTTTATGATTCACTGCAGAAAATTGATAGGAAATTAAACCTGAAATCATATACAGGAAGGTAGATGAAAACCTTTTTCTTGGATTAGCTAGTGTTCTATACGGCCATTAATATTATGAATATATATATATATATATATATATATATATATATATATAAATTATATCTGATGTGGGTTCACCTCTGTATGCTGTGAATACCATTGATTAATAAAGAAACTGTCTTAGATCTGTGCAATGCAGAACTTAGGTGGGTGAAGAAAACTAAACTGAATGCTGGGAGAAAGAAAGCAAAGTAAAGAGAAGCCATGTAGCCCCACCACAGACAGATGCTGGAACTTTACCCAGTAAACCACAGTCTCATGGTGATGCACATATTAATGGAGATGGATTAATTTAGGGTATGAATTAGCCAGAAATATGCTTAAGCTATTGACCAAGCAGTAATTCAAATGATATAGGTTCTGAGTGATTATTTCAGGTCTGGGCAGGCAGGAACCAACAAGCAGCCTTCAGACAGCACATTGGATCTACAAAATCACAGAACAGTTTTCCCCATTGTGCTGTAAATATTACTTTGCTGTTACCACCAATGTGTCTTAAACGTTCCTGTATTTGTGAAAATTTTGTTCTGTAAAACTATCAAGTTTCAGCCTGATCTACGAAGCAAGTTCCAGGACAGCCAGAACTTTTACACTAAGAAACCCTATCTTAAAAAACAAACAAACAAAAACAAAACATATGAAACTGCTTCCATGTTGGAACATGGAGTTTAAGGTAACCATGATCACTCAAAATAGTTCCAAAATAAACTATCTCTTATTCTCTTTTAGAAAAAAAAAGAGAAAAAAGAAAGAAAGAAGCTGTTGAAGAGTCAGTATAAAACTAAAGGATTATATGAGATTAGTGACAATATAATAGTCCTTAAATATTTATTTTTTTCTTTGTCATATCAGGTGGCTTTTCTGCTTGAGACAGACTTTTTGGATTTTACTTTATCAACTATGCTTGGGTATAGAAAAGGAGAGAGTCACAATCCAACTCCAGAGCAAACTTTTAGCTTTAACTGAACTAGGATTACAAAAAGACCACTTTAATAATAAGTCTATATACAATAGCAGAAACAAACATCTGTGAATATTTGTGAAATTTTATCCTGTTAGAAATTTGATGTATCAATGCGCCATTTCCCCTTCTTCTTGATGCTTTTTTTTTCTGGGTGGTTTATCCTTCTCTTTCTGATGTCTCACTTCCCCAGTGCTCTTCAGTTTTATTAACTTGATACATTTATTCTCCTGAAAAGACAGAAAAAAAATCCCCAACCCTAAGGTTGGGATGATTCCCTTTTCATAAGTTATATCTTATCAAATGAAAAGCATTTATTACCTTTATAGGTTAGTTTAGGTTAAATAACCATGCTGTTTGATGAACTATTATCACTTCTAATTAAGAGGTGTCTCTTGGCACAGGAGGCCACTTCCTAAGTACGACCCCAGTAGCACAGACAATAAGAGAAACAATGAATAAATGGGACCTCCTGAAACTGAGAAGCTTCTGTAAAGCAAAGGACACTGTCAGTAAGGCAAAAAGGCTGCCTTCTGACTGGGAGAAGATCTTCACCAACCCCTCATCAGACAAAGGTCTGATCTCCAAAATATACAAAGAACTCAAGAAACTAGACACTAAATCTCTAATTAACTCAGTTAAAAAATGGGGTACTGAACTGAACAGAGAATTCACAACAGATGAACTTCGAATGGCCAGAAGACACTTAAGGTCATGCTCAACCTCCTTAGCGATCAGGGAAATGCAAATCAAAACCACTTTGAGATACCATCTTACACCTGTCAGAATAACTAAACTCAAAAACATTAATGATAGTTTATGCTGGAGAGGATGTGGAGTGAGGGGAACACTCATCCATTGTTGGCAGGAATGAAAACTTGTGCAGCCACTGTGGAAATCAGTGTGGCGGTTTCTCAGGAAACTGGGAGTCAACCTCCCTCAGGACCCAGCAATTCCACTCTTGGGAATATACCCAAGAGATGCCCTATCATACCACAAAAGTATTTGTTCAACTATGTTCATAGCAGCACTATTTGTAATAGCCAGAACCTGGAAACAACCTAGGTGCCCCTCAATAGAAGAATGGTTAAAAAAGGTGTGGAACATACACACATTAGAGTTTTACTCAGCAGTAAAAAACAATGACATCTTGAATTTTGCATGCAAATGGATGGACATAGAAAATGCTTTACTGAGTGAGGTAAGCCAGACCCAAAAAGAGGAACACGGTATGTATTCACTCATAAGTGGATTCTAACCATAATTAAAGGTCTTTGAGCCTATTATTCGTGATCCTAGAGAAGCTAAATAAGAAGGTGAACCTGAAGAAAATCATGTAGTTATCCTCCTGGAGATTGGAAATAGACAAGAGTCCCAGGTAACCTCGGGTGCTTGGCGGGGTGGGAGGGTTGTTGGAAGGGGAGAGGGTTAGAGAGAAGGGAGTAGGGGAGGAATGGGGAAAGCTCGGTGGACTGGGATGGGGGGGAGGATGGATATGGGATCAGGGAAGAATATATCTCAACTAAGAAAGTCATTTTAGGGTTTACAAGAGACTTGATTATAAATGGGATCCCAGGTCCAAGGAGAGATCCCCAGATTGTTCTCTGGACAGAGGAGAGGGTGCCTGAACCAGCCTTGGCCTATAACCATACTGATGAATATTTTGAATATCACCATAGAACCTTCATCTGGCGATGGATGGAGATAGAGACAGAGACCCACATTGGAACACTGGACTTAACTCCCTAGGTCCAAATGAGAAGCAGAAGGAAAGAGAATGTGAGCAAAGAAGGCAAGACCAGAGGGAACCTTCATCAGACGATGGATGGTGATACAGACGGAGACCCACACTGGAGCACCGACTGAGCCCCCCAAGGTCCAAATGAGGAGCAGAAGGAGGAAGAACATGAAAAAGGAAATCAGGACCGCGAGGGGTCTGTTCACCCACTGATACAAGGGGACTGATCTAAGGAGAGTTCACCAAGGCCAGTTGGACTGGGACTGAACGAGCACGTGATCCAACCAGATTCTCTGAATGTGGCTGGCCTGGAGTCTTTCTGAAAAGCCATTGACAATGACACTGGGACTTGTTTCCTCTTCATATACTGGATTTTTGGGATCCAGTCTGTTTGGATACTTTCTTTCCTGGACCTGGAGGGAGGGGGGAGGAACTTGAACTTCCCACAGGGCAGGAAACCCTTGACTGCTCTTAGGGATGGAAAGGGAGGAGGAGAGGGAGTGGGGGGAGTGGGAGGGTGTTGGAAGGAGGGGCGGACATGGAAACTTTTATAATTTAATAAATTTCAGACAGTTGAAAAAAAATTAAATAACAATACAAAAAAAGAGTTGTCTCTTGTTCAAATAGAACCTTCATTAATTTTAGTGGTATCCATATTTTTTCTTCTCCAGTGGAAACAAAAGCAAAACCCCTTCCCCAATGTAAAACAAGTTTTGATTTCTACACTCAGGTCAGTACATCTTTAAAATATAATGGCGGATTTAATTCGTAGTTTTTTTTCTACTATCCAATGTCTCTCCACAGCTATTGTTCTTTTATCATTAGCATTTAGAAAATTAAAAGTTAATAAAGCATTGTGCAATCTATTTCTGGGGGTCATTTATTATCCTTTTCTGTTTATTTAACATATCCATTAGAGTTTGATTTGACTTTTATATAACTATCAGTCCTATAGGATAGTGTATTATATCTGTAATTAGCTTTATATTATAATAAGCAAAACATTGTTTCATTTTCTTACATATATATGCTGGAGCACTGTCTATCTTTATTTGTAAAGGTATACCCATGATGGCCATAACTTATACCAAATATATGATTGCCAAATCAGAAATTTCTGAGCTCAAAACAGTTGCTTATTGAAAACCTATAGAGGTTTCAATGGAGTGGTGTACATATTTAGTTTTCAAATTCCACAAAATGGAACACATCCATTTGCCAGAGCTAATTTCTTTGAGTACCCTTTGGGTTACTTCTTGCAGGTAGTGGTATTTGGTTATACAAAGAACAAGTAGGACTTTTCCTTAAAATTATCTTGGATTATTGGATGGGATGAAAAGTCTTTTTTAAAACATGTGTAATTAACATGATTTCTTTTATGAAATTCTGAGGCCTTCACCACATTTTCAGTCAATATTTGATTTGTTTCTGTATTACCTTGTGCTAGGGGACTTTTCAGACCCATTTGGAATCATATGTATGTTATATATATGGGATGATTCCTATTCCTGATTACTTTTTGTAACTGAATAAATAATAAATTTAATTATGTATTACCTGGTATCAATTCAACAGTTTCAATATGCAAAACACCTCTTTCTGCATATTGAGAGTCAGTAACCATGTTGAGAAGTTCTTTAAAATCTCCTAGACCATGAGAAGAGCATATAATTTAAACTTTTGAACAGAATCATAAAGAGCTTTGATCCACTTTACTTAAGTTTTCTGACTTGTAACCTACCTTTCCTAATTCATTTACATCAGTTAAAAATGTAAGTTCTCCAGTCATTGATGTGTCCCATACAATGTGAGGAAGGATCCAATTAGTTCTCTTTATGACTTGAATTCTCTTGCTATTGAGTAGCAGTTGTTAATCTCTTCAAAAAAATTGCTAAAAGCTCTTTGCCCATAATTTTTCAATTTCATCATTATTAAAAGGTACAATAATTTTTGTTGTGTCTCTTCCTGATAATTGACAAAGTCACAATTTTCCTTTTAGAATTAACTCAGAGAACTTTTCCACATAACTTTTTATTTTTATAACTTGATTTATGTAGTAAAATGTAGATTCTAAAATGCTATCTTTCCTCTGCTTTAAAATTCTTGTAGGGGAATGTGTGGCGGGTAATATGATTGGAATGATGTTAAGATTTGGATCCAAATAATCCACAAAATGGCAGTCTTTAATTTTTTTTCTATCAAAGTCAATTCTCTCTCTTAAGCTGATAATTCCCTGGCATTATTTATGAACGTATCACCATTTACAGTTTTGTTTAAATTCATCAGGTAATCAAGACCAATCCTAATAATGTGTTATAGATGAGAAATGTATTCTAGCAGTCTTTGGAATTCATTAGGTCTTTTGGATGTCTACAATCGATGTAGCCTGATTTGTACCTTTTGAAGTATAATTTTGTGCAAATATATTTTATAACCTTAATAATTAATAGAATTTCCACTTTCTCTAATTTTAGGAGCAATTTGTAGTCCCCAATGAGGCAAAATTCCCTTTACTTTTTCAAAGAATTTTTCCAAAGAATCTACATTTCAATCAGATAGAAAATGTTCTCCATGAAATGATAAGGTATAGATTCAGGAAACTAATTACATATTATTTCCAGTGGCTGACTTACCAAAAGTTGGCACAGAGTGTGGCTATTTAATATTTCCTTTGGGAGACCATTCCATTTCTTCATTGAGTCTTTGTGTGGTTTTGTTTTCAGGGTGACTGTAGATTCATAAAAAGAACTTTAGCAGTATCCTTTCTTACAATAGGCTTTAGGATCTTTAATTGCTCTGGAAAGGAGTTTCCTCCATAATTCAGAAAATGCCTGAAGCATATTTGGCATAGGGGCCTGTGTGAGGCTCCTCCTGCAGTTTCCCAATGGCAAAGTATTACCTTGAATATTTTTTGTTGACCTGCATTCATTAGTCCAATGGGTGTCTTTACCATACCTCTGAATAATCCAGAAGGGAGGAAAAATCTAAATGGATTATTCCTAGAAAAAAAATATTTTTTTTCTAGGAACAGCCTGTATACAACACTTTTAAAAATGATCTTGTTTGCCATAATTATAACATTTGACATTCAGATTTCTTTTATGAAACCCCTAGAAATCACCTCTCTTATCCATGCATCATCATGGTCATAGGATTAAATGTTTATTATATCTTGAATCCTTTCTTCTAATGGTGCTGACCATGTCTTAATATCCTAACTATCCTTTTGCACAGAGAATAGGAATTTTCAAAAGGCAGGGATTCAATTATAACTTGTCTATCTTCTGAATTGGGTATCATTCTATTTACTGCTGAAATTAATCTTGAGGAAATCCATAAAGGCTTCCTTTTGGCCCTATATAAAATTAGTAAATAACTCAATTTTCTTATCTGTTTTTCCAAGTCTGTACCAAACATTCAAAACTGCTGCATGGCGTAAATCCAAAGCATGGTAATCAAATAGAGCTTGCTTTTCTATAGTCACGTAATGTCCTTCACCAAAAGCTTGGTCTTGGAAGAGTTTTATACCTCTTGCTTTACTGTGTTGTTCAATAATCTTAGCCTCATCTCTGAGTCAAGTATTCCACTGTAATTGTGGACCAAGTTCTAAAACAACTTTAACCAATTCTATCCAGTCTTTAATGATAATTCTATTACAAACTGACTACAAGTTTAAAATTTATTTCACTAGAGATGAAAGTTTGCCATATGAGAGTATTGCTTCTTTGAATCTCCTTAAATCTAATATCGGCACAGGAATGCAGTTAGCTGTAATTGTCATCTGGCAATTCCTGAAAGATTACTGGATATATTAAAGTTGATTGTTTGAAAACATTAAGCTATTCGTTTTTATTCTTATAGTGTGTAGCTGAAATTGCTTTTCCATTAAATTATTCTCTCTGAATTTGAATATATTTGTGATCTGTTTTGTTAGGTTTTTCTAACGCCTATATCTTAGCACTCAGATTAACCAAACTTTATAGTGATAAGACAAAAATGATAAAGCTGATAATGTTTAAAATTTACATTACATGAATCCCATCTAAATTAGATATCCTCTCATTTAATCATCCTATTTTTGAAAGGTCTAGAACATTATCACACAGAGACCCAAATCCCTCCATCGTAATCGTTTTCCCTAGTTTTTAATGTGGGAAAAATTCTGTCTTTTAACTAATTCCTCCTTTTAAAAATTTCAAAGTTTCTTATCTACCAATAATGTTGATGAATATGTGAGGCTTGTTGCTGTTGCACCGAGCAGTAAAGGACTGACAGGAATTTAAGGCAGCTTTCTATTTTGACAGCAGGTTAAATAGAAGATTCAGGAAGAGCCACAACTCACAGTGAAGAGAGAGAAAGCACGTGTGATGTTTGGAGACCAGGTGATTTTGGAATTTGCGTGGCAGCTAGAGATTGTTTCAGAGAGGCTAACATAATGGGGTCTGATGCCCTCTTCTGGCCTGCAGGCATATACACACAGAGAGAATATTGTATATATAATAAATAAATATTAAAAAAAATCCTATACTCACCCAAAGTATTGGGGAAAAAAAGCAAAGAAAGCCTAGCTGGGTGGGGATGGATCCCCAGTGCAGCTTCAGCCTGTGTTCGTGGCTAAAAACCCACAAACCAACAGCTTTTTTGTGAATTTGTACCCCAAACATTGGGTGCAATTTGTAGCCAAATAATACAATTCCAGAGACGGATGTTGGGGTTCAACCTGAAGACCAGAAAAACAAAGCAGCCAATCCCCTAGAGAACTCTTACTCTATAAAATTTTCAGACTGAAAGAGAGCTAGCTCCTCTCCTATTCTGTCTTATACCCTCTCTAGTGCTGGGTTTAAAGGCACACACCACGATGGCCCGGATTCTATGGCTAACTAGTGTGCCTGATGGGATTAAAGGTGTAAGCTACTACTGCCTGGCCTGTATGGCTGACAAACATGTTTGTTTGTTTGTTTGTTTGTTTGCTTGTGTGTTTGCAAATTGGTCTTCAACCAAGCTTTATTCATTAAAATATATGTAAAATATAACAACATGGGTGTATAAACACTTGGAGAGAATTTTAGCTGGTGTACTAGTAGATTTTTTTTGTCTTTTTAATGAATTTAAAGGAGAAAATACCTCATTAATGGCTACAGTGATTTTTAATTCCACAGGGGTAGTGAAACAGAATATCACAAGAAAGAGAATATAGTGGAACAGAACTCCTGACCCAGTGGCAGCTATGATGTGAGAAGAGGAGCCGGAAAGGACAGGACTTTATCACTGGAACCTACTTCTTACAGTTAGATCCAATAATGTATCATATAATGGATTCATCAAAAAGTTATAATTAATATAATTAGCATTATTAAATATCCCAATTAATAATGAAAAGATGTTATTTAAATATAATTAATGCAAAGACACACAAATTTAAGATATATACAGAATAAAATATTGTGGATTTTCTCAAAAATTTGTTTAAATTTTTAATTGAAAATAAGCAACAAAATGTCACAATTCTAAAATTTTATTGTAGTATGACATCATTTTTTAACTGATCCATACTGAATCATTCAAATGCATTTGTATCAGCATGGTTTTGTTAATGTATAAGTTTGAGAAAAAATATACAATTCCATACATAAGCCAATTATGAGAAAAAAAGAAATACATTTTACTTCTTGGCCTATCTATTTTCTCTCAACTTATTCATGAAATAGGTCTTAGTGAAAAGCCACAGTGTTACATAAGAAAAATATTTCCATAATCAGTTGCTTACAGAATGAGCTCTTGTGAACTTTACAATCATGCTCCATATTTAAATTATCACTATACACAGGTGTGTACACACACAGGCACCAAAATATCTACATATAATTCATAGGTCATTTATAATTTTCTTATATTGGATCAAATTATTAAGCAGTTTTTATGCAGTTACCAATTTTTTATTGTGAACACTACTATTTTTGTTTCTATTCATTTATATACTTTTTTTCTATCTTTGGGGTAAAAGATAGGATTACACTTTCCACTCCATTTAAGTTAGTGAAGATCATTTGATTCTCTTTTGCCAATAAAATGTAAATAAGATTTAAAATAACACACAGCTCTATTTCCCTTTTCACCTCTTTCACTTACCTACACATTCAAGAAGTTAATCTCCTTAAGAGTTTGGGATAGATAAGAAACCACAACCATCCCATAATTGACATATCAATATGAAGAAAAGTGGCTTTGCTATATGTTATTGATATCATCATTATTTCTGGGAGTGTATGACTTAATTTCTTAATAGATGCAATTGCTATCTATTACACTCAAAATACTTTTATTTGAAATTTTGGGTGGGTCATTGCTAACAAGTGTAAGGCAGCCTGTCTTTGGTCTGTTTATTCCTGTTTCCTGGTCCGGACTTGATTTGAAGAGCCTTGCCACATTTTCTAACTGCAATGAAGTCATTCCATCATACTTTCCCCGATATGAAGGAATGAAGTTTGTGAAATCATGAGGCAAAATACGCATTTCCTTCCATAAATTGTTCTATCAGGCCTTCTGTCAAAGTAGTGTGACAAGAATCTAATACATGTGGGAATTTCAGTGCTCTCACAGAGCATAAGTTCTACTAAAAAAAAGAAGAAAAGATTTTGTCTCACAATGTCTCAAGTCATCTCACTTTCTTACCAGCAGTGAGAATTAATGTACATGTATAACCTGCACTTCTGCTTCTTCACTAATACCAATATGCTCAATTATCTTGATTTGCAAATCAACTATGAAGAGGTTTTATTCACTGCTCATTTTTATTCTTTCCTGTTTAATCAGTAAATATCAGAATATTTTAATCAGTACTTCAGAAATCCATCTTTCTCTATGAATTTTCTCATTTTCCTTTTATGCCTAATGAGTAATAATTTAAGGCCTTCTCTTATATAACCATGGAAGTATAGACTTTTGTCTGGTACCACGTTTTACATTTCTCAGACAATTCATAGGAAATGTATAGATTTTTGCATATGTATTTTGGCTGTTTATGTCACTTTAGTCAGCTATCAGATTGCCAGATGATTCTCTTCATTCCCTCTTTGCTGTCAAATACGTGTCTTCCCTAAGGTCCAGCTCTTTGTCTCTATATGCCTCTTCCAAACTTTTGAACTAAGATGATCAGTTTGTTCCCTTAGCACACCAAGAACAAGGTTCTGCTAAGGTTTCTTTAAATAGAAAAAATATGTTTCTATATGGAGATAGGAGAGATGGAAGAAGAAAGAAGTGTTGGTATGGTTATTATTCCTCATATCCATCAGTCTTCACGCTCTCTACATTCTAGACTTAACAAATTCTTTTATATAATATTCAATAGAATTTATCGCAAAGCAGATTTCTCTGATAAAGCAGGTTCATAATTTCTGTCAAAGGGGAATAGAATGTACATTTTAATAATATTGGACCATTTAGATTTTCTATTGGCTTGTTGGTTTGGTTGGTTTGGTTTGGTTTGGATTTTTAAATGAGTTTTTCACATTACTGAGTGGGCCATCAGAAACCCTATGGTGCTCCTACAGAGGCTGATATCACCCTCTCATACCAGAAACAGAGAGAATGTATAGATGAAAGGATATCCAGGCCTTCATGGGGGAAGATTCATTTTAAAAAGTGTAGTTTGAAGAACTGTTGAAGAAAAAAAAAAGATCCCAAATCAAATTGATTATAATTTATTTTAGTGAGGATTTTATTTAGTAAATAATGTTTTTAGTTAAAAGACATGTAATCTATGAAAATAAAAGATGCAAAGGTTAAGAACTTATGATACAAAAAGAAAGTAGAAGAATATGAATGGGAAACAGATGAAAAATCATTTCTCCAAGCAGTGGAGTGCAGCTATAGGAACATGCAAGCCTACTCATGGAGATAATTATTTTCCTGATTATTGGAGTCATGCTTTAAAGTCCTTTGCCATTGCAATTTATCTCTGCCTGCACTATGATTCATTTACCCTGGAAATCTCCTCCATCTCACTTATTCACTCCCACATTCCTACAAATACACTATTTCTGCATGTTGAGAAACAGGGCAACAAAAACATAGAAATAGAATCTCAGGTTTGAGAAACTTCATGTCTCTTGTAAAATGATTCATGATTTAATGATATACAATTTATGGAAAAGATAGAACTTTTAAGTCATTGCTTTATCAATGGTCAGAAGTAATCTATACAGAAATCAGTCTAGCTTGAGAATAGTTATATGGAATCATCACTGTTTGCTAAATTTTAGTTAGAGAAACTGATTCATCACAGCAACTCGGAGGCAGATTAAAGACTTCACAATCTCAAGAATAAGAAAGACAGCTGGGTGGTGGTGGCGCATGCCTTTAATCCCAGCACTCGGGAGGCAGAGGCAGGTGGATCTCTGTGAGTTCGAGACCAGCCTGGTCTACAAGAGCTAGTGCCAGGACAGGCACCAAAAACTACAGAGAAACTCTGTTTCAAAATAAAAAAAGAATAAAAAAGACATGAAGATCTTTATCTAGTGGCACAGCAACTAGGAGGCAGACTAAAGACTTCACAATCTAAAGAATAAAAAAGACAAGAAAATCTTTATCTAGTGGCATAGTCTTTATACTCAGTTCTAAATAGTATTTTTAAAAATTTTTACTAAACTGTGTGGTGACTTTTGTTGCACTGTACAGTTTATTGGATGAATGCTGTACCTTTTTGGAATATTTTTCAAAAGAATATGTGACTGTATAATCCTATAAGAAATCTAAAATTCACCAATTATGTCTTTGAGGCTATATAATATTTAATATACTGATAATAACTTCTAGCATTTTATAGATTTACCCATGTGCCTAGAACTTCCAATAGCAATTTTCACTTGCATAATAGGCAAGTTCATGGATTTTTTGCAAAGCTCATGTAAATTAGTAATTATGGTACATTAGAGTTTTCAACATGGTACCATAAGACTAACTGGCTCCATGATGTTAAATTCATATGTAAAAATGGGTTGATATTTTAGCAATCATGTAAGGGTTAAATTAAATAATAAGGGATGCCATGTGAAGTTCAACCTTTGACACTCGATAGGTCTTAAAGCCCATTCTGTATCACCACGGACCTCTAATTTACCCTTCCTACCACACAACTACTGTACCTCATGAAGTTTGGCCTGAACCTACAGGTACATCACATCAGACCCATTCCTCCCACTTAACTATTATTCACTCTACCCATTGTTCTATTAGACAACACATGGAGTCTGACCTGGAACTCCAAGTAGGGATCTCAGTATCCAACCTACCATGCAAGACAACAAAATGAGCTAGGCATTAGCATCCTGTACCCCTAATAGCAAACAAGAAATTTAACTCTTTTGTAAGAGTTAATTCACCACATCTATCTCCTCTTAAGCACAATGTAGTATCATATGCCCCATTTTCACAAACTACTGCTCATTTGTATTAGTACTTTTGCCCCTACTACTGAAGGATTATCTGCAGAACATGGTGAGCCCTCCAAAAACTTTATCAAAAATTTTCTGAGTCTTCAGGAGATTTTTTTCTTAGATTCATTATTGGCACCTCCCCCTAGTTGAACCAAGATGATTTCTGATATGATACTCATATCAACAAATAACAATTTAAATGTTAATAGAGTATATCTATCCCTTCCACAAAACAGCATCCCAATTGCAGTGTTGTTACCTGAGAAAAGCAACTTGGTTAATGTTCAAAATAATTATTTGACAAAACAATTATAGATATGGTCAAGTAATTCAGAGAGGATATAAACAAATATCCAGAAAGGACTGTGAAAACAATATAAAAAATAGCAAAAAACATCTAATATATTAAAATAAAATTTAATAAGCAGAAAGAATAGATTAAGAACACCCAAAATGAAATGAAAAACAAAATAAAAAACTCAAAAAGTCAAACATAAATTTCAGAAAATATGTTTTACAGAAAGACTGGGTCAAATATAAGACACAATATAAGATCTTAAAAAGAAAGGAAAAGAGATGACTCATTTAGACAAAGAAAATGTTGAATCTAAAAAAGTAAAAAAAAAAATACCCAAGAAACACAACCTCATGAAAATATAGAATAGTATAAAGAAAAACACTATAAGTTATAGATACAGAAGCAAAGAAAGAAACAACGGTAAGCTACACAGAAAATATTTTCAACACAAACATAGAAGAAATTTTACATTCTAAAAAAGTTATGTTGATTAATGTTCAAAATATATAACATCAAATGGACAAGATGCTTAAAAGTACTCCTCATTCACATAATAATTAAACACTAAATGTACAGAGCAAAGAAAGGACATTGAAAAATATAAAAGACAAAGAACAAGTCACATTTAAAGGCAGGCCCATCAGAAAAATTCATAGTTTTTCCAGAGAATTTTAAAGACAGAAAGGCCTGGACAGATGTTTTTAGAAGTTCCAAAAGGCCAATGATGCTAACAAGTTATTATGCCAAGAACTCTCAGTGGTAATTGAAGTGGAAAGAGAAAGTTTTCAGGACAAAAAAAATTGATATAAGAAATTTATTTCCATTCTACATAGAAGACTGAACAGAATAATTTGTTCTGAAGAAAATATTAAACATGTCCAAGAGGTATGTAAACCAAAAGAGGACAAGAAGAACACTACTGTAGAAATGTGAATAAATTAACCTTGCTTAATAATAACTTTGAATATTAATATTCTAAGTATATCTATAAAGAGAAACAGACTTGAAGAAACAGACCTAACTATCAATGATGAACAGCACCTTAAGGTGAAAGGATAGAAAACTAGTTCCAAGTAAATGAAAAAAGCAAATTACATAAGTTGCTTATCTAATATCTGTCTAAACCAATTTCAAACCAAAATTAGTCTAAAGCGAAAGAGAGAGACATTTCATATTCAAGAGAAAAAAAGTCTACCAGGAAGACAGTATAATTCCAAACAGTTACACACAAAACACATAAGTACCCGTTTTAATGAAAATTGCTAATAGAGCAAATATCACAAACTTACCATAACAGAGTGATAGTGACATTAATACCCTTTCATCACTTCTAGACATATTAGCAAAAAAATCTAAATAGAGACACCTTGTAGTGGCATTTTATTTGTATTTTAATAAATAAAGCTTGCCAACGGATCAGAGGAGTAAAACAGTTGTACTGGCTAGCTTTACAGGCCAGGCAGGGATGACATACACCTTTAATCACAGTATAACAATGACACACACCTTTTATCCTAGTAACCACACTAGCTTGCCATAGTAGTCAGGCACTACTGATGCACACTTTTAATTCCAGAATGAGCAAGGATTATAACATTGGAGGAGACAGCTTTCAGTCTCAGTCTCACCCTGAGGTTTCTCTGGAACTAGTATTACCATTTTGGGGATGAGACCAGGGTAAGAGCTAGTGGCTGGATGCTTTACTTTTCTGGTCTTCAGGTTGAACCTCAAAATCTGTTTCTGCATTTTTATTAATTGTGCTACAAAACTAGTGACATAATAAATCAAATGAATCCAATGACATTTTCAGAACATCCCCAAACATTAGAGAAAAATCAGGTAAATCAACAAAACTATAGAAGAAAACTTTCCCAACCTAAAGAAGGATATACCTATAAAGGTACAAGAAGCCTACAGAACACCAAATAGACTGGACAAAAAAAGCATCCCCTCGCCATATAATAATAAAAACACAAAACATACAGAATAAAGAATGAATATTAAGAACTGCAAGGGGAAAAGATCAAGTAACATATAAAGGGAAACCTATCAAAATTACACCTGATTTCTCAGTGGAAACCGTATGAAGTGAGAAGGTCTTGGACAGATGTGCTGCAGACACTAAGAGACAATGAATGCCAGTTCAGACTCCTATACCCAGCAAAGCTTGCATTCACCATTGATGGAGAAAAGATATTCCAGGACAAAAAGAGATTTAAACAACATGTAGCCAAAAATCCAGCCTAATAGAAAATGCTAGAAGGAAAATGACAAAGCAAGGAAGCCAACAACACCCATAATAACACAAGCATTTGACAACACTCCACCAGTACAACTCAAAGAAGGGAAACACACAAACACTACCACCAGAAAAAATAACCGGAGTTAACAACCACTGGTCATCAATATCACTTAATATTAATGGACTCAATTCACCTATAAAAAGGCACAGGTTAAGTGAATGGATATGAAAACAGGATCCAATATACTTCTGTTAACAAGAAACACACCTCAAACTCAAAGACAAACACTACCTCAGAGTAAAGGGTTGGGAAAAAGTTTTCCAAACAAATGTACCAAAGAAACAAGCAGGTGTGGCTATACTAATATCTAACAAAATTGATTTAAAACAAAAATCAACCATATGAGATGAAGAAGAAGACTTTATACTCATAATAGAATCAATTTATCAGAATGAAGTCTCAATCCTGAATATCTACACCCCTAATATAAAAGCACCCACATCTGTAAAAAAAAAATTACCAGAACTCAAACCATACATTGAGCTCCATACTCTAATAATAGGAGATTTCATCACTCCTCTCTCACCAATAGACAGGTCAACCAGACAGAAACTTAACAGAAAAATAAGAAAACTTACAGATGTAATAATCCAAATGGACCTAACAGATATCTATAAAACATTCCACCAAAACAGAAAAGAATATACATTCTTCTCAGCATCTCATGGAACCTTCTCAAAAATTGATCAAATAATTGTTAACAAAGCAAACATCCATAGATACAAAGAAATTATAGTAACCACCTGTGTACTATCAGATCATCATGGAATAAAGTTAGAATTCAACAACAATTCTACCCCAGAAAGCCTACGAACTCAGGGAAACTGAACAGTCAACAACTGAAACAACTCTGGGTCAAGGAAGAAATAAAGAAAGAAATTAGTCTTTTTTAAATTCAATGAAAATAAAGACACATCATACCCAAACCTATGGGACACTATGAAAGCAGTGCTAAGAGGAAAGTTTATAGCACTAAGTGCCCAATTAAAGAAAACAGAGAAAGCACACACTAGAGACATAACAGTAGAGCTGAAAGCTCTAGAAAAAAAAAAGAAGAAGCAGATTCACCCAAGAGAGCAGAAGACTGGAAATAATAAAATTGAGGGCTGAAATCAACAAAATAGAAACACAGAAAACGATCCAAAGAATTAATGAAACAAAAAGCTGGTTCTTGGAGAAAATCAACAAGATTGACAAACCCCTATCCAAACTAATCAAACGGCAGAGAGAGAACACACAAATTAACAATATCAGAAATGGATAGGGCGACATAACAACAGACACAGAGGAAATTCAGAGAATCATTAGATCTTACTACAGAAGGCTGTATGCCACAAAATTGAAAATGTGAAAGAAATGGACATTTTTAAAATAAGTACGATATACCAAAATTAAATCAAGACCAGGTGAACAATTTAAATAGACCTGTAAGTTGTGAGGAATTAGAAGCTGTCATCAGAAACCTCCCTGGACCAGATGGTTTCAATGCAGAATTCTACCAGAACTTCCAAGAAGAGCCAATATCCATAGTTCTTAATGTGTTTCACAAAATAGAAACAGAAGAGTCATTGTCAAACTCCTTTTATGAAGCTACAATTACCCTGATAGCAAAAGCACACAAACACTCAACCAAGAAAGAGAATTACAGACAATTCTCACTCATGAACATTGTTGAAAAAATTCTCAATAAAACACTGACAAACTGAATCCAAGAACACATCCAAAATTATACATTATGATCAAGTAGGCTTCATCCCAGAGAAGAAGGGCCGGTTCAAATTATGAAATTTTTCAATGTAATCCATCATATAAATAAACTGAAAGAAAAAAAATATATGATCATTTCATTAGATGCTGAAAAAGCATTTGACAAAATTCAACACCACTTTATGATAAAGGTCTTGAAGAGATTAGGAATACAAGGTTCATTCCTAAATGTAATAAAAGCAATATACAGCAAGCTGACAGCTAACATAAAATTAATTGGAGAGAAGCTCAAAGCAATTCGACTAAAATCGGGAACAAGACAAGACTGTCCACTCTCTTCATACCTCCTCAATATAGTGCTTGAAGTTCTAGCAATAGCAATAAAACAACATAAGATCAAGGGGATTCGAATTGGAAAGGAAAAAAGTAAAATTTTCGTTTTTGCAGATGATATGATAGTGTATCTAAGTGACCCCAAAAACTCTACCAAATAACTCCTACAGCTGATAAATACCTTTAGTAATATGGCAGGACAAGATCAACTCCAAAAAATCAGTTGCCCTCCTATACACACAGAACAAAGAAGCAAAGAGGGAAATCAGAGAAACATCACCTTTCAATAGCCACAAATAACATAAAGTATCTTGGAGTAACTCTAAACAAGGAAATGAAAGATCTATTTGACAAGAACTTTAAGTCTTTGAAGAAAGACATTGAAGAGGATACCAGAAAATGTAAGGATCTCCCATGCTTTTGGATTGGGAGGATCAACATAGTAAAAATGGAAATTTTACCAAAAAGCAATCTATAGATTCAATTCAATCTCCATCAAAATCCCAACACAATTCTTCCACAGACATTAAGAGAACAATATTCAACTTTATATGGAAAAACAAAAACCCCAGGATAGCCAAAACAATTCTAAACAATAAAAGTACTTCGGGAAGCATTACCATCCCTGACTTCAAACTGTATTACAGAGCTACAGTAATGAAAACAGCTTGGTATTGGCACAAAAACAGCGATGTTGACCAATGGAATCGAATCAAAGACCCAGATCTTAATCCACAAACCTATGAACACCTGATTTTCAACAAAGGAGCTAAAAGTATACAATGGAAGAAAGAAAGCATCTTTAACAAATGGTGCTGGCATAATTGGATGTCAACCTGTAGAAAAATGAAAGTAGTTCCTTATCTGTCACCATGCACAGAACTCAAGTCCAAATGGTTTAAAGACCTCAATATAAATCTGGCCACACTGAACCTGATAGAAAAGTAAGTGAAAATTAGTCTGCAGCACATGTGCACAGGAGACGACTTCCTAGGTAGAACCCTAGTAGTACAGACAATAAGAGCAACAATGAATAAATGGGACCTCCTGAAACTGAGAAGCTTCTGTCAAGCAAAGGACACCATCATTAAGACAAAACGGCAACCTACTGAATGGGAGGTCTTCACCAACACCACATCAGACAAATGTCTGATCTCCAAAATATATAAAGAACTCAAGAAACTAGACATTAAAATTCTAAATAAACCAATTAAAAAATGGGGTACTGAACTGAACAGAGAAATCTCAACAGATGAAGTTCAAATGGCCAAAAGACACTTAAGGTCATGCTCAACCTCCTTAGCGATCAAGGAAATGCAAATCAAAACAACTTTGAGATACTATCTTATACCTGTCAGAATAGCTAAAATCAAAAACACGAATGATAGCCTATGATTGAGAGCATGTGCAGTAAGGGGAACACTCAACCATTGTTGGTGGGAATGCAAACATGTGCAACCACTTTGGAAATCAGTGTGGCAATTTCTCACGAAACTGGGAGTCAACCTACCTCAGCATCCAACAATTCCACTCTTGGGAATTCCACTCAGGTCATCCCACAGCTGTGGACTCGGGGCCTCTAAGCCCTGCAAACAGGGTATGGACCGCTAGCTATGGCCGCCTGCCCTGGCACTCACTGAAGGGACCAGTGACCGAGACCAATACCCAGGGGTCCTAACTGGATATCAGGCCATTCCACAGCTGTGGACTCGGGGCCTCCAAGCCCTGCAAACAGGGTATGGACCGCTAGCTATGGCCGCCTGCCCTGGCACTCACTGAAGGGACAGGTGACCGAGACCAATACCCAGGGTCCAGGGTGCTGGTTGGGACCAGGCTGGGAAGCCATATTTTCACAGAACTGGAGGAGCAGGACCAGGCTATTCAGTCTCTCCTGTGGCGATGCCCTACCAGCGGCTCTGGTCCACCCTGTCTCAGGCCTCCCAGGAAAAGGAGCTGCACCAGACCTTAAGCAGCCGAACCAGCACTGTTATACCTAAGAGGTTCCCAAACATACTACAAAAACATTTGTTCAACTATGTTCATAGCAGTACTATTTGTAATAGCCAGAACCTGGAAACAACCTAGGTGCCTCTCAATAGAAGAATGGTTAAAAAAGGTGTGGAGCATATACACATTAGAGTTCTACTTAGCGGTAAAAAACAATGACATCTTGAATTTTGCATGCAAGTGGATGGAAATAGAAAAAACTTTACTGAGTGAGATAACCGGCCGTCATGTCACAGCAGCATTAATGTTGAAAATCACTGGGCTTGGAGAGGCTGAGGAAGACATTAGAGCAAGTCCCATTTCTCTTCCTACAAGCTCCTATTTGTTCTTTGAGTCTAACTCACCAAGGACTTCTTCCTTGTCTTTTCTCTGTTCCGTTCTGAGGCTCTCTTGGCCCTACACACAGGCAGGACCAATTCAACTTGGTCAAAATAGGATACTTCATTTATAATTCCATCAGCTTCCCTGAATCTGTGGAAACTTTCACAAGTTCGACAAAGTAGGAATTTTGGGTCCCAATGATGTCTGGTACATATGAGCTAAAGAGTCTCCCATGAGATAAATTAATCCTAGACACAAAGAACTTGACCTAATGGGAACCTTCAGTTATCAGTCAGCAGAGCAATCCAAAAGCAATCCAAAAGCAAAAGCACTTCTGCGCACAACGTGATGTCTATCTAAATTTCCTCCTCCTCATCCTCTCTCTTTTCTTTCTCCCTTCTCCCCTTTTTCTTCTTATATTTTCTTTTCTCGTTTTTCTTTACATTTTTCATTGTGCTGGTGCAATGAGATAGCTCAGTAGTTTACAGTCTTTGCAGTACATGTTAGACAACCTAGGTTCAATGGCCAGAACTAGCAGTAGAATGAGAAAACTTGTTGGGAAGCAGTGAACCCCCAGATTCTGAATTTCTTGTAAATAACTTGTTTTTCTCTGCTGAGACAGCTTGCAGCTGCTCTGAACATGAGACCTTGATGACAGACTGATGAGCTTGCAGGTAAAAGATCCCTGAGCTGGGGCGTGGCCAGAGCACTATATAAGCTGTCCCTGAACACAATAAAATGGGCATTCTTGGGGCATTCCTATTTCAAAAAAAGAAATCAGGTCAATTCAATATATTCATAATGACTAATGAGGTGATTCAGCAATCAAAATTCTGCCAACTAAATATATATATACAAATGTATATATATTTATACAAATGTATATATGAATACGTTTATATCTTACCACCGAAGAGATTAGCAAAGAATTTTACCAGATCTTCAAAATAAAATGAAAAGCAACACTCCTAGAATTATTTAATAAAATAAAAATGGTAAGAACACTTCTAAATTATTTTTTGAAGTCAGTATTACTGTATTCTGATTTAAAAAGAAAAATTCACCAAGAAAATAAAAGAAAGGAAAAAAAAGAAATATTTTGATCTATCTCTCTGAGGTGCATAGATGAAAAAAATCAATAAAAATTGCAAATCAAATTCAACAGTAATTAAAAGTATTAGGTACTGTGACCAAATGAACTTTATCTTAGAGATATAGGGACATTTCAAAATACATAAGTCAATGAAGCAATCCATCATTTAGAGTGATTATGGACAGAACCACATGATCATCTAATTTGATAAAGAAGAAATCATTGACAAGATTCAATATCCATTCATGAAATAAGTCCAGTAGAATCTAGAGATGTTGGAAACATATCTCTACATAATAAAGAAAATAGATGGAAACACACAGCCAATATCATCTAAACACAGAAAAACTTAAAACATAAATACTATAACCAAAATAAGATAAGTGTTTCCAATCTCCCCATTTCTGATCATTACACTGTCAGAACTTAGCTAGAGCAAAAAGATAAATGAAAAAGGTAAATGGATTCAAATAAGAAAGAAAATTTCAAAGTATTACTCTTTAGCAATGATGTAATTCTATAAATAAAAGATCATTAAAACATATGAGAAAACTTATAGAATTGATGTATTCAGTCAATTAAATGTATACAAAATTGACACACAATAAGCTTCTTATATAAAAAACATCAAATGCAGTTGGAATTTGTTTGTTTGTTTTATTTTGGTTTTTTACTCTTGACTCTTTTGCTGTGCCCAATACCCAACTATTAAAGAAATCACTAAATCACAGAGCTTTATTCTTTCCTACAAATACCCATCATTAGTTGGACTTATTTTAAGTCAGTTTTTCTCAACTATTATTATCCCATCTACCTTTTGCCTCTGGGATTTTACCTTTATCTATTCTTCATACCTTTCTTTACTTCTTACTACATGGTTGGATGTGTAGCTACGTGGCTCTCCCTGATGTCCTCTTTCCTCATTTTCTTGCTCCTTGATCTCTTTTCCTCCCCCTATTTTTTCTCTCTACCTACCAACCTCACTTATCCTTTCTTCTGCCTTTCTGTTTACCATTCATCTCTTTATTGGACTGATTAGGTGTTTTAACTGGGCAAAGTAACACAGCTGTGCAGTGTTAAACAAATGTAATACAAAACAATGCAATGCATTTTAATCATTAAAACAAATGTTTCACAGTATAAACAAATGTAATACATCTTAAAATATTTTACAAAACACAACATCCCCACTTTTGTCTAAATAAAAATGAAAGGTTTTAACTTTAACATAGTAAAACTATATGCAACAAACTATGTATCAACAAAGTATTACATTTACAATACTTAGTCCATTTGTATTTAGTATATCCAAAGAAAACATTCCACCATTCATTTCATATTAGTGACTCTAAATTTTCTATGTGATTTACTTTCTGTCGTGATTAAGAAAAACTTCAGATCAAATTATTTACTATAACTCTATCAAAGACCCCAGAAGGAATTAATTTTTTTATCAACAGTGACATCTGGCTGTTGAGTCACCCAAAATTCCTCTGCAACACTGGTGTGTCTGTACTAAGCCTAAGGGTCTATGGTATCTAACAGACCTTTTGGAGAAGACAGAAATTCGAAGGAATGTCCTAACTTGTATTGGCAAAGTTTTTCAGTTACTTTTCTCTGTGTCCTGCAAAATGTCTTGCAGACTCTAACATGAAGCAGGGACTCTGAAGCATCATACCATATGGTTTTGGCAAAGTTCAGCTATCACTTTTCTGTGAGTCCTGCATGTTCAGTCTGCACAGCACGCTGTAAACAATCAAGGCTACCCCAAATAGCTAGCATTGTCACCTTAAAAGTAAATTCTTATAGAGTTTCTTCAAATCCCATCATTCTTTTATTATTATTATTTTTTTTATTTGTTTGTTTATAAAAATTTCCACTTCCTCCCCTCCTCCCCATACCCTTTCATTCCCCCCACTCCCTCTCCTCCCCCCCCACTCCCTCTCCTCCTTCCTCTCCAGTCCCAAGAGCAGTCAGGGTTTTCTGCCCTGTGGGAAGTTCAAGTTCCTTCCCCCTCCCTCCAGGCCTAGGAAGGTGAGCAAACAGACTAGGATCCCAAACAGCCAGTACATGCAGATGAAACAAGACCATTGTCAATGACTTCTCAGTCAGCCCCCATGTCAGCCACATTCAGAGAATCCAGTTTGATCACACGCTCGTTCAGTCCCAGTCCAGCTGGCCTTGGTGAGCTCTCATTCGATCAGTCCCCTTGTATCAGTAGGTGAACGCACCCCTCGTGGTCCTGATTTCCTTTTTCATGTTCTCCATCCTTCTGTTCCTCATTTGGACCTGGGGGGCTCAGTTCGGTGCTCCAATGTGGGTCTCCATCTGTATCGCCATCCATCATCGGATGAAGGTTCCCTCTGGTCCTGCCTATCTTGCTCACATTTTCCCTCCTTCTGCTTCTCATTTGGATCTAGGGAGTTAAGTCCAGTTTTCCAATATGTGTCTCTGTCTCTATCTCTTTCCATCGCCAGATGAAGGTTCTATGGTGATATGCAAAATATTCATCAGTATGGTTATGGGCCAAGGCCAGTTCAGGCACCCTCTCCTCTGCTGCCCAGAGAACAATCTGGGGACCTATCCTTGGGCCTGAGAACCCCTCCAGAAACAAGTCTCTTGCCAACCCTAAAATGGCTCCCTTAGTTGAGATATATACTTGCCTGCTCCCATATCCATCCTTCCTCCCTCATCTAATTCCCCCAAGCCATCCCCAATCCTCCCCTACTCCCTTCTCTAACCATCTCCCCTTACTTCCACCCCCCACACACACACCCGTGCACCCAAGTTTGCCTTGCAATCTTGACTACTTCCTATATCCAGGAGGATAACTGTATGATTTTCTTCAGGTTTACCTTCTAATTTAGCTTCTCTAGGATCACGAATTATAGACTCAAAGACCTTTAACTATGGCTAGAAGGAACTTATGAATGAGTACATACCATATTCCTCTTTTTGGGTCTAGGTTACCTCACTTAGTAAAGCATTTTCTATTTCCATCCATTTGCATGCAAAATTCAAGATGTCATTGTTTTTTACCGCTGAGTAAAAATCTAATGTGTATATATTCCACACATTCTTTAACCATTCTTCTCTTGAGGGGCACCTAGGTTGTTTCCAGGTTCTGGCTATTACAAATAGTGCTGCTATGAACATAGTTGAACAAATGCTTTTATAGTATGATAGGACATCTCTTGGGTATATTCCCAAGAGTGGAATTGCTGGGTCCTGAGTAAGGTTGACTCCCAGTTTCCTGAGAAACCGCCACACTGATTTCCACAGTGGCTGCACAAGTTTGCATTCCCACCAACAATGGTTGAGTGTTCCCCTCACTCCACATCCTCTCCAGCATAGGTTATTATTCGTGTTTTTGAGTTTGGCTATTCTGACAGGTGTAGGATGATATCTCAAAGTTGTTTTGATTTGCATTTCCCTGATCGCTAAGGAGGTCGAGCATGACATTAAGTGACTTTTGGCCATTCGAAGTTCATCTGTTGTGAATTCTCTGTTCAGTTCAGTACCCCATTTTTTAATTGGGTTAATTAGAGTTTTAGTATCTAGCTTCTTGAGTTCGTTGTATATTTTGGAGATCAGATCTTTGTCTGTTGAGGGGTTGGTGAAGATCTTCTCCCAGTCAGAAGGTAGTCTTTTTGTCTTACTGACAGTGTCCTTTGCTTTACAGAAACTTCTCAGTTTCAGGCGGTCCCATTTATTCATTAATTCTCTTATTGTCTGTGCTACTGGGGTTTTACTTAGGAAGTGGTCTCCTGTGCCTATATCTTGTAGAATACTTCCTACTTTCCCTTCTATCAGGTTCAAAGTGGTCAGATTAATGTTGATGTCTTTAATCCATTTGGACTTTGAGTTTTGTGCATGGTGATAGATATGATCTACTTTCATTCTTCTACAGGCTGATATCCAGTTATGCCAGCACCATTTGTTAAAGATGCTTTCCTATTTCCATTGTATACCTTTAGCTCCCTTGCCAAAAATCAGGTGTTCACAGGTTTGTGGGTTAATATCCGGGTCTTCTATTCGATTCCATACGTCGACTTCTCTGTTCTTATGCCAATACCAAGCTGTTTTCAATACTGTAGCTCTGTAATAGAGTTTGAAGTCAGGGATGGTAATGCCTCCAGAAGTTCCTTTATTGTATAAGATTGTTTTGGTTATCCTGGGTTTTTTTGTTTTGCCATATAAACTTGACTATTGTTCTCTCAAGGTCTGTGAAGAAGTTTGATGGGATTTTTATGAGGATTGCATTGAATCTATAGATTGCTTTTGGTAGAATTGCCATTTTTACTATGTTGATTCTCCCAATCCAAGATCAGGGGAGGTCTTTCCATTTTCTAGTGTCCTCCACAATTTCTTTCTTCAAAGACTTAAAGTTCTTGTCAAATAGGTCTTTCACTTCCTTGGTTAGAGTTACCCCAAGATATTTTATGCTATTTGTGACTATCCTGAAAGGTGATGTTTCTCTGATTTCCCTCTCTGCTTCTTTATCCTTTGTGTATAGGAGGGCTACCGATTTTTTGGAGTTGATCTTGTATCCTGTCACATTACTAAAGGTGTTTAGCAGCTGTAGGAGTTCTTTGGTAGAGTATTTGGGGTCGCTTATGTACACTATCATATCGTCTGCAAATAACAAAAGTTTAACTTCATCCTTTCTAATTTGAATCCCCTTGTTCCCCTTAGGTTGTCTTATTGCTATTGCTAGAACTTCAAGCACTATATTGAAGAGGTCTCGAGAGAGTGGACAGCCTTGTCAAGTTCCTGATTTTAGTGGAAAGGCTTTGAGTTTCTCTCCATTCAGTTTGATGTTAGCTGTTGCCTTGCTGTATATTGCTTTTATTATATTTAGGAATGAACCCTAATCTCTTCAAGACCTTTATCATAAAGTGGTGTTGAATTTTGTCAAATGTTTTTCAGCATCCAATGAAATGATCGTATGTTTTTTTTCAGTTTATTTATATGATGTATTACATTGAAAAATTTTCCTATTTTGAACCTCACTTGTTTCTCTGGGATGAAGCCTACTGGATCATAATGTATAATTTTTGGATGTGTTCTCAGATTCGGTTTGCCAGTGTTTTATTGAGAATTTTTTCGTTGATGTTCATCAGTGAGAATTGTCTGTAATTCTCGTTCTTGGTTGAGTGTTTGTGTGCTTTTGCTATCAGGGTAACTGTAGCTTTATAAAAGGAGTTTGGCAATGACTCTTCTGTTTCCATTTTGTGAAACACATGAAGGACTATGGGTATTGGCTCTTCTTGGAAGTTCTTGTAGAATTCTGCATTGAGACTATCTGGTCCAGGGAGGTTTCTGATGACAGCTTCTTATTCCTCACAACTTACAGGTCTATTTAAATTGTTCATCTGGTGTTGATTTAATTTTAGTATATTGTACTTATGTAAAAAATGTCCATTTCTTTCACATTTTCAATTTTGTGGCATACAGCCTTCTGTAGTAAGATCTAATGATTCTCTGAATTTCCTCTGTGTTTGTTTTTATGTCGCCCTATCCATTTCTGATATTGTTAATTTGTGTGTTCTCTCTCTGCCGTTTGATTAGTTTGGAT
Organism: Myodes glareolus; assembly: GCF_982192425.1. Lineage (NCBI taxonomy): Eukaryota > Metazoa > Chordata > Mammalia > Rodentia > Cricetidae > Myodes > Myodes glareolus. Next base: position 115,891,514 of record NC_142028.1, on the reverse strand, counting down.
AGGGGTTTGTCAATCTTGTTGATTTTCTCCAAGAACCAGCTTCTTGTTTCATTGATTCTTTGAATTGTTTTCTGTGTTTCTATTTTGTTGATTTCAGCCCTCAGTTTTATTATTTCCAATCTTCTACTCCTCCTGGGTGAATCTGCTTCTTTTTTTTTCTAGAGCTTTCAAGTGTGCTGTTAAGTCTCCAATATGTGCTTTCTCCGTTTTCTTTAATTGGGCACTTAGTGCTATGAACTTTCCTCTTAGCACTGCTTTCATAGTGTCCCATAGGTTTGAGTATGTTGTGTCTTTATTTTCATTAAATTCAAGGAAGACTTTAATTTCTTTCTTTATTTCTTCCTTGACCCAGGGGTGATTTAATAGTTGACTGTTCAACTTCCATGAGTTTGTTGACTTCCTGGGGGTAGCATTGTTGTTGAATTCTAACTTTAATCCATCGTAATCTGACAAGACACAGGTGGTTACTAATATTTTTTTGTATCTGTGGAAGTTTGCTTTGTTACCGAGTATGTGGTCAATTTTTGAGAAGGTTCCATGAGCTGCAGAGAAGAAGTTATATTCTTTCCTATTTGGGTGGAATGTTCTATAGATATCTGTTAAGACCATTTGATTCGATACCTCCAATAATTCTCTTATTTCTTGTTGGGTTTCTGTCTGATTGACCTGTCCATTGGTGAAAGAGGTGTGTTGAAGTCTCCTACTATTAGTGTGTGTGGTTTGATGACTGCCTTGAGTTCTAGAAGAGTTTCTTTTACATATGTGGGTGCCTTTATATTAGGGGCATAGATATTCAGGATTGAGACTTCCTCCTGATGAATTGTTCCTGTTATGTGTATGAAATGTCCATCTCTATCTCTTCTGGTAGATTTTAGTTTGAAGTCAATTTTGTTAGATATTAGAATGGCCACTCCTGCTTGTTTCTTAGGTCCGTTTGCTTGGAAAACCTTTTCCCAGTCCTTTACTCTGAGTAGATGTCTGTCTTTGTGGTTGAGGTGTGTTTCTTGTAAACAGCAGAATGTTGGATCCTGTTTTCGTATCCAATCTCTAAGTCTGTGCCTTTTTATAGGTGAATTGAGTCCACTGATATTAAGTGATATTAATGACCAGTGGTTGTTGACTGTGGTTATTATTATTTTTGGGGGGGGGGGGAGTAGTAGAGTGTATGTGTTTCCCTTCTTTGAGTTGTGCTTGTGAAGGGTCACTAGATGTCTGAGTTATTGTAGGTGGTGTTTGGAATGTTGGATTCCTTGGGTTGTGATTTTTCTTCTAATACTTTCTGTAAGGCTGGATTAGTAGCTACGTATTGTTTAAATTTGTTTTTATCCTGGAATATTTTGTTTTCTCCGTTGATAGTGAACAATAGCTTGGCTGGGTATAGTAGTCTGGGCTTGCATCCATGATCTCTTAGTTTCTGCAGTACCTCTATCCAGGACCTTCTGGCTTTCATGGTTTCCATAGAGAAGTCTGGTGTATGTCTGATAGGTTTACCTTTATATGTTACTTGATATTTTTCCTTTGCAACTCTTAATATTCTTTCTTTAATCTGAATGCTTTGTGTTTTGATTATTATATGGCGAGGGGATGTTTTGGTTTTTTTTTTGATCCAGTCTATTCCGTGTTTTGTATGCTTCTTGAACCTTCATAGGGATATCGTTCTTTAGGTTGGGGAAGTTTTCTTCTATAATTTTTTTGAATATATTTTCTGGACCTTTGATCTGCAATTCTTCTCCTTCTTCTACCCCTATTATTCTTAGATTTGTTTTTTTTTTTATTTTGTCCCACATTTCCTGAATGTTTTGTGATGAGAATTTGTTGGATTTGCTGTTTTCTTTGGTCAGAGCGTTTATTTTCTCTATGCTGTCTTCAGAGTCTGAGGTTCTTTCTTCTATCTCTTGTATTCTATTGGTCATACTTGTTTCTGAAGTCTCTGCTCATTTACCTAGATTTTCCATAGCCAGCCGGCCCTCGGTTTGTGTTTTCTTCATTGCCTCCATTTCAGTTTTCAAATCTTGAACTGTGTCCATTACCTGTTTGATTGTTTTTTCTTGGTTTCCCAGAATTTCATTTATGGATTTACTCATTTCTTCAAACTTTTTGGTGTAATTCTCTTCCATTTCTTTACTCATTTCTTCAATCTTTTTGCTATATTTCTCTTCCATTTCTTTATGGCAGATTTTCACCTCCTGTTTAAGTTCCTCTATTATTTTCATAAAGATCCGCCTAGAGTCGATTTCTTCTACTTCTTCTGGAGTAGGGTGTTCAATTCTTCTAGTTTCGTGATCCCTGGATTCTGGTGATGTCATGTTACCTTTCAGGTTGTTGGAGGAATTCTTGCATTGGTGCCTGCCCATCTCCTCCTCTCTGGATGAAACTCCTCAGCACTCTCTGGATAGAACTCCTCAGCACTCTCTGCATAGGACTCCTCAGCACTCTCTGGATAGAACTCCTCAACACTGAAACAGGGATAGCTGGTATTCCAAGGACCCAGGAGACAAAAGGGCAGCAGAAGTGGGGGCAGGGAGGTGTCCTGTGGAACACAGCAGAAGCTGAGGGGGGAGGGGCTGTGCTCTCTCCCAGGACAGACCACCCTGGGGAGCACCCACTCACCTCTCTGGATAGAACTCCTCAGCACTCAAAGCCCATCATTCTTTATGAAGTAAATTTGTGCTGCCAGGACATATGTATCTTATTGTCATAAAAAAAACCTTAGATTATTAAACATCTTAAATGCCATATTTTGTAGGTCTTTAAAGTGCTTGGTCACCATTTGTATATCTAAAATATACCCATTGAACCTTGAAAACATACCTAATGTAACAAGTTTAATTATTATACATAAACTACTAACCTCTTTTCTTAATTATACATTGCGTTTTTTATAGATTGAATTTTTAAATGAGCTTCAAAAGTGCAAACCCCCACCCAAAAGTAGAAATATATATATACAGTGTAACAAAATTAACTTTGTTTCCTGTAGAAGCAAAAGCAAAACCTCTTAGTCAAAGTACTTGTGATTTTCATTTGACATATACATTTTTTTTCTTAAGCCTATGCGCATTGTAAAACATACTGGAATTTGTTTAAGGGTTTTTTGGGTTTTTTTTTTTTTCATCTGGACCTTATTTACTGTGTATCTTTTGCCTTCTTTGACCATGTGAGCAAACTTTATACTGGTAGGTAAGCTACAGCCTGGCCCTCTGTGCTGTTTTATGAGGCTGACTCTGCCTGTTTCTCAGGTTGTGAAAGTCAAGCCGAAAGTTCATGGCCCAGTCAGAGGTATAAAAACAGGAACTGCATTCAGTCCCCCAACTATGTGTCTCACACTGTGGCAGGCAGGTTTTACTTAACTTTTTGATTCTATTCTGTATGAAAAAGGCTGTCTATATAGCAGAACTTCTTAAAGAAGTCATATCCATTTTTTGTTTATTTGTTTGTTTCTTGCTTTCAAAGGCCCTATGGAAATTCAAGTTCCATATTGGGCACAAAAATGTAAGAGACTGATTTTTTTCCATTCTTTGGCTCTTTTGGGAGACCCACCACCCCGCTCCCTAATAAATCACACATGAAGGCTTATTTTTTCTTCTGAATGCCCTGCCTGAACTTGACTTTTGTTAGCCAAATTTTCTTAAATTTTCTCATCTACCTTTTGCCTCAGGAATTTTATCTATGTACTTTTCTTTACTTCTTGCATGGTGGTTGGATGTGCAGCTGGGTTGGTGGCCCCTGGTGTCCTTTTCTTGCCCCTTGATCTCTTTTTCTCTCATTTCCTCTGTCTGTTTATTCCCTCTACATGCCAGCCATGTCTATGTGTTCTTCTGTCTTGCTATTGGCCATTCCACTTCTTATTAAACCAATCAGATATTTTAGACAGGCAACGTTTCACAGAGTTAAAGAAATGCAGCACCAAAGAATTCAACACATCTTTGCATAATTAAAACAAATGTTTAACAGCATAAACAAATGTAACATGTCTTTGAAAAATTTTTCAGAGTAGACAAATACAGCCAGAACTATGTCAGGAAAATAAACCTATTCGTGGCAGTATTGAAAATAATGAATTAAATCTACATAAGCAAGTGTCTTTGTTAGGGTTTTTATTGCTGTGAAGAGACGCAATGACCATAGAATATCTTATAAAGGAAAACATTTAATTGAGTGGTTTAGAGTTCAGAGGTTCAGACCCATCATTATCATGGTGAGACATGGAGACAAGAAAGCAGACAGTGCTGGAGACAGAGCTAAGAGTTCTACTACTTGCAAAAAGATTCCACATCTTTCAAAAAGATTCCAGGTGAAACCTGAATAGGAATAGAGATATTAAGATGTTGAAGATGCCAAGAATGTGTAACATCTGCCAAAAAAAGATGTAGGCAATGAATGGAGCTAGCCCAAGGGAAAATCTGTATGTGCTACATGTGGTAAAAGTGAAGGTTAAGGCTGTGTAATACTATTACAGTTCATCATAAGCTACGCATGGAGCTTTGGAATTCATTATTCATCCTTCTGAGGTTTGATCTTACTTTAGTGCTGTCTTCCTTTGTCTTTCTCACATTCCTCCCTTTAAGAATAAGAACATTTCATCAGTACCCTTATATATTGTAAATATAGAACTCGGATTTGCTATTTTTAGGAAAAAAATATTTTAAAGGTGGTCTTGAGTCTTAGAAGGCACTTTCATGTTTAGGCCATGTTGGGGTGGTTAAAAACTATGTGGACTCTATCTGTTTCTCAGAAAAGAAGACTTTGACATAAAGGAATTTAGAGGAGGAAAGGGTTTATTTCATTTTACAGTTCCAGCTCACAGTTCATTATGCATTACTGAAAGAAGTCATGGGAAGAGCTGAAAGCAGGACGCTAAAGGTAGGATATATGGAGGATTGCTGCTTGCTAACTAACTCTCTGTCTTGCTCACTATCTTCCTTATACTGCTTCATACTACATGACCAGGGGCAGTGCTACACGTAGTAAGCTGATCCCCCCTGCATCATGAAAATCTCTCACAGACATGTCAATAAACTAACCTGAAAAATAAAGACAATTACCTCAATTGAGATTCTTTTTCTGTTTCAGGTGATTCCAGGCTGTTTCAGGATGACATTTAGTGCTTATGAGGACAGGGACTTAATGTGTTTAAGTCTTAATTAATGAAAGTGCTCGCGCTATGAATGAAACATAGAAGAAAAAGAAGAATGGATGTAGTTGAGATTTTAGCAATAGAGCAGTTTGAAATGAAAAGAAGGAATGTGGTACAAGTTTACTCAAGAAGGTAAAGTTGAAGAGACCAAAGGTGCCAGAATATTAAAATATCCAATTTAGTAGGAAATGACAGTCCGGATTGACAGGGAAAAAAAAAAGATGAACTATGAGTAGAATTTTAACTGCATTTAGAAAAGTGACTGGAAGGAAACTGGTAATGCAGGTTTGGTTGTTCTTTCTTTCTTTTCTTCTTTCCTTTCTTTCTTTATGCTTTTCTTTTCTTTTCTTTGGTTTTGAGACAGTCCTCTTCATATAGTTCTAAATGTTCTAGAGCTCACTATGACAATCAGACTGGCCTTTAATTTAGGATGTTCGCCTGTCCCTATGCCCCACTCCAAGTACTAGGATTAAAAGTGTGTGACACCATGCCCAGATGAGTGGGTTTCATCTTATGTCTCAGTGGTAAGTACCATAATTTCCATTTTACTGTCTTCTAAAGGCCCATGATTTAGGGAATTAAAACACAGATTGGAGGGCAGTATAAACTTTTTAGGATAAACTGCCTGGAGGACTTTAAGATACTGCACTTGTCTCTTTGAAGATGATTATGGGACTCTAGTCTCCTTCTCTCTTGTGTTCTGGCCACAAGGGGAAGAGTACTAGATTGTCATATGTCTCTATCTATTCAAAGGCCACAAAAAGGGATACATTCAAGATTATGAAGTGCCATATGTCACAAAGCAAATTAGTTAGATGACTAAGCATAGTTGCTGAAAGACTGTCTAGCAGGTCCCTGCACTGCAGCCAGGTTTTCCCACCCCACTTCCCTCTCCCTTACTAAATCACTATATTGCATCCGTAAAGCTAGTCACTAAGGTGTATTCCCTTATTTAACCACTGACTCATTCCTGAGAGAAAATACCCAGTTTCAAAGCAATGACATTAACCATTTATTTACTAAATTCTCCACAGCAGCCTATTAGAAAACAAACTTTTTCTTTCTGTGGGTTTTTTGGTACAAAATTCATTATGTGCTTATGCTAGTTAAAATGTCCAATCAGTACTTAACCACCTTATCCTATTACAGACTCTCCCTTTTTTCCCCCAAAGCCTACTCCTGCAGAAACAGCTGCTGCTTGCACTCTGCCTTTACCTGATCCAGAGGCAGCCTCTCTATCATGATTTTAAGCCCCTGAGAAAATTCTCATAGTATAATAGTTAACAGTGTGTGTGTGTGTGTGTGTGTATGTGCGTGTATGTATAAGAGAAAATTTTTGTCACTTCTTTGTAGAATAGAATTTAATCAAAAATGTATACACATTTAATTTAAAAATGTTTATTGAATATCTAATGAGAACAAGATGTTGTTCTCTGTATTCAGCTGCATTATTAGAAACAAGGCTTTAGAAAATCCTGGAAGTTTATATTCTAGGAGATGGATGACTATCTTTCAACACTACTCTTTCTCTTTTTTTCTAATTTTTTTAAACTTAATTTTATTATACATACAAATCCAAGTTCCCACTCCTTCCCCTCCTCCCATTCCCTCCACATAGCCTCCCACCCCATCCCCATCCAATCCTCAGAGAGGGTAAGGGACATTGCTTTGTGGAAGTTCCAAGGCCCTCCCTACTATATCTAGGCTTAGCAAAGTATCCATCCAAAGAGAATAGGTTCTCAAAAAGCCTCAACACCACTTTTCCAATGAAAGGGTGTCCAACTTTTCATGGACATGTCCTATATAGTGCCGTGAGGTCCAGGAAAACTGAAAGCATTTTGCCTTGTTTTTAATAAAATATAACTAGCTGAATGTTTTGTCTTTCCAGTTGACTTTAATGAAGCAAGATATGACTTTCAATATTTGAGAATACAGACCTTAAGAGTATGAGGAATCACACTTGTAAAAGAGTGTGATGAAATTCATCAAGATAGCATAAATGTCACCAAAAATTTGTTACCAAATATACTGGACTGATTCTCCCTCCATAATAAAAACAAGACTTGGCGCTCTATATAAACTTGCATTTTATTTTATAAAAAACAAAGCAGAAACAAAAAACAAAATCAAAAACAAATAATTTGCATTTTTCGCTGGCAAACTTTGAAACAAACATAGACACTGTCTCTCTTTCCTTGTTTTTCTGTATCTATTTCTCTGTCTCTCTCTGTCTCTCTCTGTCTCTCTCACTTTCACACACACACACACACTCCTTCTTAGAACTGCTGAAATAATATCATTTTTCCTCCTTTTCAATGTGCATAAGCTTCTCTTTGTACTAAAATCAAGACGTCTATTGCCACTATTTGCCCATACCTGAAAACTCTGAATTTTAATACTGAGAATCTTCAACTTCTAGCTTTACTACTGAGGTAACACAGGGGCTATATTTGTCCCTTTTTTCCTCTACTCACATGGAGATGCAAACACATTAAATAGTACAGGAGTGCACTACATCCACACTTTTCTCCTTGGCATCAACATACAATATCCTCTGTAATAATGAAGAGGGTAATTAGTCTATAATTAGAAGTTAATAGCAACTCTATAAAAGAAATTTCAGAATATTGACAAAGGTTTCTCTTGAACTGACATTTCTATGAATAATTAATTAATTGCTGATTTCAAAATTGGGTCATTGAAAATGGTCTTCTGATATTTAGTAATTTTTAATCTAGAAACTTTTTTATTTTACTTTATTTATTTATTAAAAATTTCCACCTCCTCCCCTCCTCCCATTTCCCTCTCACTCTCCTTCCCCCTTCCCCTCTAGTCCTAAGAGAAGTCAGGGTGCCCTGCCCTGTGGGAAGTCCAAGGCCCTCCCCGCTCCATCCAAGAAGGACCATCACATCTACGAAGGTGTGCATCCACACAGACCAGGCTCCCAAAAAGCCAGTACATGCAGTAGAATCAAAACCCAGTACCACTGTCCTTGGCTTCTCAGTCAGCCCTCATTGTCAGCCACATTCTGAGAGTCCGGTTTCATCACATGCTCCATTAGTCCCAGTCCAGCTGGCCTTGGTGAGCTCCCATTAGATCAGTCCCACCATCTCAGTGGGTGGACACACCCCTCGCGGTCCTGACTTTCTTGCTCATATTCTCCCTCCTTCTGTTCTTCATTTGGACCCCTCTAGGCGGATAGCCTCAGTTTAGGAACAGTTTAGTTCCTGGGCCAAGGACTTCGCAGACAATAGGACAGTCTTGGGGGAGACAGGGTTGTGTGGAACAAAGAAGCCCCTGCAGCAGGAGCTGGAGGGGTCCTGTGCTCTGCTCCCAGACCATCCACCCAGACCCGGGATGACACACACTCACTCATCTGATTGGATATCCTCGGTACAGGAACAGGACTACAGGGACTCCTGGAAGTCCAAGGACCCTGCAGACAAAAGGGCCTAGAAGCATTTTTTTAAGTCAGACTGCATGTTTAAATAATTTTTATGTACCTAAGTTCTACAGTGGGAGAAAAGACACACCATGCAGGATAGTTACTACACTTGTGAGTAAATGCCACATAATGGATAGATAAGTGGGTCGCTTTATGAATTACTGGATAGACACACTCACCCTTTCTCAAATAATATTTGCACCTCAATTCCTTAGGATAGCCAGTTAACTAAAAACAACTCCAATTTTGCTACAGAAATATAATTTATGACAGATAATGGGAAAAGAAATCGGCTGCAAATTGTTGTTAAATATATATATATATACAAACATATGTACATATGTGCATATATAAGTGTATGCACATATGTACATATATTTACACACATATATATCCATATATAATACTATTATTCAATATCCATGAGGCCATTCTGGGATTTAATGAATGGGGATCCAATATGATTTTCATAGCAAAGGACTAGTATGGAATTACACTGGTGTTACATTTCCTAACACTAAGTGTTTTCGCTACAGTTAATATTATTATCATTCTGCCTAAACTAGGTTGCTCATGCCTCAAGTAATCTTCTAAGTAGATTTTGCAGAGACACTGTAAGAGAAAAAATATGATGTGATATGCTTCCTAAGCCTTCAATGACAGAAAATGATAATGTTGTTCTTGATTGTGACTTAAGCTTAAAAAATACTAATTTCCTCCATTATATTCCAGTTCAGGGAACAGCTGCGGTGAATATATCAACAATTTTATTCCATAGCCTGAGCATTTGATACGAGTGCTGTGTACAGTGACACGGCTGATATCAGTTCCCAATTCGAAAATAGTGCTATTTCCCAAACTGTTACCACCTCCTATTTTCAATAGAAAGCTACCTGGTCGTAATATTATAATTCCTTAGCTATTTAATGAGCCTAGGAACACTATGCCACGGTGCTCCTGAATAGCATTGTGGTGCTGCTTTCAAGGAACTATATTTGTGATTCTGATCCTACAGTACTTCAGGATCTCGAGTGAGTAAATGAATGAATAAATAGATAAATCAGCATTTTTGATGAACATGATGTTCTAGGTTTTTTTTTATTGCTGTGATAAACACTATTAAGAAAGTAACTTGGAGAGAAATGGTTTAGTTTTTTTATACAACCTGATCACAGTCAAGGAAAATAAGAACAGGAACTCAAACAGGAGCCAAGGAAAAAGTATAAAATAAATTTGTTTTCTGGCTTTCTCTTCATAGCTTGCTCAGTTTGCTTTTGACAAAATTGAGAATCATCTACCCAGGACTGGCACCACCCAGAGTACCTGGGCCTTCTACATAAGTCAAAGACTGGCAAAACAACCAACAGACACAGGACACTCTAGTGGAGACATCTTCTCAATTAAGGCTCCCACATTCCACATGATGCTATATCAAGTTGATCAAAACTAACCAATGTTTATTTCCAAATAACCTGAAGTTCCAAGCATCATATAATAATGTCAACTACTTTTCATAAGTCTGAAGAATCTAAGTCTTTTAAATATTCTATAACTCACAATAGCATATGTACTCCATGGTCTCTGATTCAGTTCCTGCCTCTTGATTCTTATCTTGAATTCCTGCCTTGATTTTTATGGATGATGAACATTAACTGGTAAAATTCAACAAACCTTTTCCTCCCCAAGTTGCTTTTGGTAACTGAATTAAATATAGTAACGGGAAAAAACAATGATATCAAATAAATACAAAATTAGCAATCAAATCAAGGATGATGTTCATAATGGTATGTTAACTACTTCCTTATATATTTTTCTGTATTTCATATTTTGTGACCTAGAGCATCAGAAGTTTCCAGAGACTTATTAAAATTGCAGGAACCTGAACAGCCTTCCCTCAAACATTTTATTTTGGTAGTTATAAAATTGAATCAAGTTTAAATTAAGGTGAATCTTTTATTTCTCAAACTAAGATATTTTTCAATATTTCCTAAAATAATATTTCTAATTGTTAGTTTATAGTTCAGATAAAATGCTACAGTACCATAGGAAATAAATAAAATATTTTCTTTTAGGGCACAAAATGTAGCAGACTGAAACAAACAGCACACACATACACAGAGAGAGACCACACATACTACATATGAGCAATGAAATGTGCTATGTACAAATGTGCAAATCATTAAAGATTGAGAGTGAAGAAGTTATAGAATCCCAGATGGTCAAAGAAGTCTACCCTAATGTTCACAGCCATGTTTTAGTTGGGGTTTTTATTGTTGTGAAGAGACATCCTGAGCACAGCAACTCTTAAAAAGCAAAATATTTAATTGGCATGGCTCCCTTACAGTTTTAGAGGTTCAGTCCATTATCATCATGACAGGAAGTATGGAGGCAGATGTGATGCTGGAGCTGAGAGTACTACATCTTACAGGGAACAAGAAGTCAACTGCTAATCACAATGAGGAAATCTTGAACAAAAGAGACCCCAGAGACTGCCCCCCCCCCGACAGTGTCATACTTCCTTCAACATGGTAATATCTCTTAATATCTGGTACCTGGTAATACCTCTTAATGCCACACTTTTTAGGGGCTATTTTCTTTAAAACCAACACAAGCCCCAAAGGAAGTTAGGAGAACTATTCATAGGGTATCTGGACAGGTATTCAGAGAGAAATTCAAGAGTAAAGATTAAAATTGGAGTATCCTGGGTAACACCTACAAGATTAATATGGCTATAACAAGATAAGCAAGAATTAAAGAAAAACAAAGAATTTATCTAGAGAAAGAAAAAAATGTCATTGACTGAAAAGGTGATCAAATTCTAGAGTGAATAGATTCCAAGAGGATCATACAAAATAATGATGATAATGATGGAAACTTCTATATGTCAGTATATGAAGCTAGGTCCCAGAGAAAGGCAGCTTAGAGGAGATGTTATCCTTAGGAAAGGCATGAGCCCAGTAAAATGAAATCATATGTTAGAGAAATGTGAACTAAGATTTTAGTTGACAGATTTTTGCAACAGTGCCAGTAGACTATGTCAAATCCTGATTGTAGTCATTCATGCACCTGTTGGAAGGCTGCCCCTAAACTCACTATATAAAACAGGCTTATCAGGGACTCCTGGCCCTACTGCCTCTATCCCCAGGGGATCCTGATTTTGGGTATATGCAATCTCGCCAGGCAAAATTTACAGATGTCATGAAGATATCGAGGAGAAATGATCATCACTTATAAGAATATATTTATGCTGAACTATTTTCTTCTAAAACTTTTGGGTAACTATGAGGTAAAAACATAATGTCATTTTTTTTCTCTGAAAATAGCTTTCTCACATGTAGAATTCAAAATCCCACCAATTCACCTTTGCCTATTCATTCAAAAAGAGAAAGTTGGTTAAAAACTGCTAAAGGAAAAGCTTCCTTTTTCTCAGTAAGGGTTGGAAAAACTTTTAGCTGCTATGTAGTACTCAGAATCCACAAAGGTACCAAACAGCAATGACAGACTGTCAGTAGAATATTTCATAAACAGATCAAGGCAGATATGTCCCCTTCTTTGTGGTAAGGCCACTGTTATCAAGTGCATAGCTAATATCTCTTCTAAACCAGAACTTTACAAATACAAGTTCAATGAGTCTCCACATAGCAACTCCTATACGAATGTTTCCTAAGTTAGAATTTTAGTAAAAGTTAACCTAAATCAGTGGTTTTCAAACTCTGTTATGCTTTGACACATTAATACAGTTACTCATAGGATAATGATCTCCAACCATAAACTATTTTTGTTGCTATTTCATTAGTGCAATTTTGCTACTATTATGAATCACCATGTCAATATCTATGTTTTCCAATGGCCTTAGGTGACCATTGTTAAAAGATCATTTGAATCCCAAAGGAATCATACCCCACAAGTTGATAACCACTGAACTAAAGGATAACATTATTGTATTCTCTAAAACCATGGCAGCTAAATAATCATGGTTTTCAAAAAAAGTAGAAGAGAAGATAGAGATTTCTTTATATCTATAGCTCTATTCAGAAAAAAAATCTATTCATGTAACATTTCTGGTTATTTAATATTCACCTACCAGCTTCAACATTATTTACATACAATTGTTTGTGTCTGGGTGTTGTGTGTAAAATTCTCCAGTTCCCTTCCCCTGACTTTTAGTCAAACACAAAAGCTTTATACAGTTTAGAAGTTTATGCAAAAAACAGCACACTTGCTGGGTGGTGGTAGTGCACACCTCTAATCCCAGCACTCAGGAGTCAGAGGGAGGTGGATCTATGTGAGTTCCAGGCTAGCCTGGTCTACAAGAGCTTATTCCAGGACAGGCACCAAAACTACAGAGAGAAACCCTGTTTCTAAAAACAAACAAACAAACAAAAACCCAGCACTGGAAATATTAATTAAATAATTCAGTTTCTTTAGTGTTTTATGTATTTGATTTTCAAATTGGTAATCTCTTAATGTAAACCGAATACCTGATGTGATCTGTACAAGTAAATATCAAGAATCCCAAATATCTAATTAATAAAACTGAGGTTTTCTTAACCACTATAAGATGATTCTGAAAAAGAGAAACAGTTCTGTCTCTCTGACTTCATTAATTTAGATTTATCATAGATCAGTAAGCACAATCTACCTTAAAACAGTTCTAGTTTATAAAGACATAAACACATACATATATGACACATACATACATGAACACATACATATATGACACGAAGACAGAAATTATGCTTGTAAACAGTGACAAATTAAAACATGTTAGGGTCTGAAGAAAATTCTAATATTCTGAGAGTAAAACAATTGCTTGATTTATTGATTGATAGTGTATGTAATTCAAAACATAAGTTCATAATATATTCATTTACAGGGTGGATGCAAATTGGGATATTTTGGTGATATTTATTGAAAAATCAGGGTTCCTTTGTTGGAGAAACATAAAGGTAGTACCCATCTAGGCCACCCATAAAGCAGGAGAGAAATGAAAGACAAGTTTTTCAAAGCAGTAATGGTTCTAAAGATCCTTGACTCACATAACTATACACGGGGAATTAAGAGAGTGAATGATTCAATTACTTCAGCACAACCACACAGTGAAATTTTTTGCATTCAAATCTAGTTTTGGTGCTTGGCAAGATGACTCAGAGTAAGAAGGCTCTTGCTGTCATGATTTATAACTTGAGTTTGATTTCTAGGGACTAACTGGAAAACTAAGAAAACTGATTCCTAGAAGTTTTCCTGGGATACACGCAAACAGACAGACAAAGAATTTAATTGTTACATAGGAAATGTAAATGAAACATAGTTTTATCTACCAAATATTAAATGAAATACAATTCTCTTTAGAAAAAAAATTAAAGAATCCATTTGGCATAAATTTAAATTCCTCTAGGAATAACAATTTTTGAAATCAAATTTGTTCTCACTATGATAAAATCTCCAAAGTTTGACTTTCTTTATCAGCTGTATTTGTACTCAAACAGCTAACAGCAACAGTAAATATCTTCATATTCTCTCAGTGAATCACAAGATCTCTTTGCCTTAGAAATATAAACACAGCAGGACATGTTGCATTTACCCTATTTATTCCTCCAGTAACTTAGCATGAAAGTAACCTGGTGGCTGGGGGAGGAAGACTGCAGGAGCCAGATGGGTCAAGGATACCAGGAGAACTCGACCCACAGAATCAACTAAGCAGGGCTCATAGGGTCTCACAGAAACTAAAGCAGTAGTCATGGACCCTTCATGGAGCTATGCCAAGATCTCTGAATATATGTTAAATCGCTTAGCTTGGTCTTCTTGTGAGATTCCTAACAGTGGGAGTGGGTGTGTCTATGACTCATTTGCCTGCAATTGAGAACATTTTCCTCCTGCTGGGTTGCCTCACCCAGTCTTTATATGAGGAAGGGTTTGTGCCTAGTCTTATTACATCTTGTTATGCTGTGCTTGATTGATAGCCTTGAAGGAGGAGCAGTAGATCTGGAGAAGAGGGGAGATAGGGTGGGGGAGCATATGGAGGGGAGGCTGTGGTTAGGATGCATGATATGAAAGAAGAGTAAATAAATAAAGAAGGAAAAAATAAGAAAGAAGGAAGAAAAGAAAGCAGCACTGCAGGTGACAAATAACAAAGATCAATATAGACTTTTTTAATTAATTCTTTTATGTTTTAGAGAAAGAAAACAATGTTTTTTCATTGTACATAACAATCCCAGTTCCCACTTTCTCCCTTCCTCCCTTCCTTCCACCTACTCCCACAACTTACCCCCCATCCACTCCTCAGAGAGGGTAATACACATTGCTTTGGGGAAGGTCCAAGGCCCTCCGTACTGTATCTAGGCTGAGCAAGGTATCCAACAAAGAGAATAGGTCCCGAAAAAGCCAATAAAAGCAGTAAAGATAAATCTTGGTGCCACTGCTGAAGGAATCCCGATATGGGGAGACTCTCACTCAAGTCTCGGGATAACATGACCCCCTCCCCCCACCAGTAACTCACTAGAGACCATCCTTGTTGCAATCCCATGAGGTTTAATCGATGGGAAGACAGGAACAAGTGCACTGGGGCCGAGACTCATAACCCATGCAGGGGAAGAATTTGACCCCGAGTAGCTGGGGGAAGGTGTTTTATAAGGGAAGAAACCACAGCCCAGTAATCCAAAAGGCATAAGGAGGGTGTCACAGAAAATTCTGAAAATACCACTGAGGATCACAAGGGGGCAACTCCCTGTTCCTCAAGGTTATTCTCAAGATTACAATCTAACTTTATCTTCAGCTAGTTCCTGAAACACTGAACTGACTAATTCTAGATTTCTGTTTCTTCTCTCCCTAGATTTTTGGCTCATTTTCTCCTGCTGGAGGTGGGTCTGGATTTATCCAGGTCTTTCATCTCCCCACTTCTTCTAGTACCTAGTTCTAATCATAGAACTAGATTTCAGTATCTTCTTGACCTTGTAAAGCATTATATTGGTGGTGTAACATCAAAATCTGAACAACACGTATTCTTTCTCTAATGAAGGTAATCAGTTTTAATTCATTAAAGTACTGAGGGGCCTATATTAGGGCAGCGACCCCAAGGCCCAGGATTACTGCTAATGTCAGAGAAATAGGTTCTCATCAAAAGCAAGTTGGGTGCTTGTCAAACTCATCTTTAAACGTGTTAGCTGCATGATAAAAGACCCTAGGTATCAGTTGAACAAGCACACAGTAATCTTTGGTGTCATTAAAAACCGATGTTGACACACAAGGTGTCAGGCCTGTATTACAAGCCCACCATTTATCTAAACCGGGAACCTAGTACCTGGTGTCAAGAGTCTTAGCACTCTTAAGAGTCTCATTATATAACCTCAGTAAGAGTCAGCCTATGATTAGTCCCCCAAACACAAGTCTCTTGACTGGTAGTGTTGTCAAAAGCCCCAGATATTGCAATTTGGGTAGTTTAGGAGCTTGCTTCATGTGGGAGGCGAGGATCCAGGCAGAGATGCATACTTCTTTCAGTTGTTTCCAGATCTGGTGTCTCACCACTTCAAGGGCCTTTGTGTGTGGGGGGGGGGGGAATAAAGGTCTAGAAAGAATAGCACCAAGATTATACATTCCACCCAACTCAGTGAGCAGTATCGGTTCTCCACATAGGATCTCCTAAGGGGTGAGATTAAATCTCCCTGGGGTGTTCCAAACCTGGAACAGGGCAAAGGGAAGGAGGGCTGTCCAGTCATTCCCGTAGGTCTCTTTTAGAATTCTATTCATCCTTTCTACCTGACCTGACTCTGGGGTCGGTAAGCACAATGTAATTTCCAATTGATCTCCAGTTGGGTGGCCAATCCCTGACTTACCTGGGTGACAAAGGCAGGTCCATTATCAGACCCAATTACCTTGGGTATCCCAAACCTTGGGAAGATTTCTTCTATGATCTTCTTAGCCACCACATTGACTTTCTCAGTTCTGGTAGGAAAAGCTTCTACCTAGCCTGAAAAGGTATCTATAAAAACTGATAAGTACTTGTTGCCATATCTGGCTGGCTTAATTTCTGAAAAATCTATTTCCCAGTAGGCCCCAGGCCGGTCTCCCCTGAGTCTCTTCCCAGGAGTACATATGGAGTGTCCTGCATTAATTTATAGCACAGGCCTTGCAGCCTTTGACTACTTCCTATCACATAATAGTCATAGGACTTAATCACATCATTTAGTTTCTTGGCCCCCAAGTGAGTCAGGCCATGTAAGTTGGTAACATACTTGTGCCCTTCCTTTTGTGGGAGGACTAGCTTTCCTCCTCTGTCTCTGCTGCCCCGTATGGGGTTCTTTACCAGTCCTAATTTGCCCGTAACTTGATAGTCCTCGGGGATGTATCTAATGTTGGTTTCACTGACATCATGATAATCTTTAGGCTCTTTGACTGCCAGGATCATTGATCCCTGGGCCACCTGTTTAGCAGTTAGGTCTGCCATCTGATTTCCTTTAGCCACAGCATCTTGAGTTTTTTGGTGTCTTGGACAATGTATTATGGCTACCTTCTTGGCAAACATATGTTCTTGAGGAGGCTCAAAATTTCTTCCATTTTTTTATGTCTTTTCCTGCAGATGTTAACAGTCCTCTTTGTCTGTATATTGCTCCGTGTATATGGGTAGTGGCAAAAACATACCTGCTGTCAGTGTAGGTGTTGAGACTTTTCCCTCTGCTATTTGTAGAGCTGGTATCAAAGCCACAAGTTCAACTTTCTGTGCCAATGTCCTTCAGGGAGGCTATGCCCAGATTACTTGCTTCCCATCCACCACTGCTGTCCCCGCCTTCCACTTACCTTCATCCACAAAACTGCTGCCAACCTTATACCAGCTCACACTCCCAGGTCAAAGCTGATTCTTCAGATCATTTAGGGTACCATCTTCTTCTGCCAAAATGTCAATGCAGTGATGGGTAGATGAGGTGTCATCAGTCTCAAGTAGTAGGGTAGCAGGATTGAGGACAGCAGAGAGAAAGAAGGTTCAGTCAACAAAAGGCTTTAATCACTTCCTGCCCGGTTCGAGTAAACCTGATCTGGGCCTTCAACTTTGTTAACAAGTCTCTTTCTAATAAAGGCATATGACACTCAGGGATAACCAGGAAGGAATGAGTCACTTGTCCTCTTCCCAAATCTACAGTTCGTAAGGTGGTCCACAGATATTGTTTCTGTCCAGTTGCTTCAATTACTATAGTCTTTTTATTCTTTAGCTTCCCCAATGATTGTTTCAGCACAGATTGCTCAGCCCCTATGTCCACTAGAAAATCCACAGGGGTCCCCTCCTCAGTCAGAGTTACCTGAGGCATGGGGGAGGGAGTCCGAGCCCCAACCCCTCTAATCATCTTCTTTTAGGGCCAGTACCTTAGAGGTCCTTCCTTTCTTCTTTGGGCATTCTCTTGCCCAATGTCCTTTTTCTTTGCAATAAGCACATCGTTCTTTTTTCAAGGGGTGCCTCTGTCTGTCTTCACTCATCTTTGGTCTTCTGTTGCCCAGGTTCCCTATCTGTCCAGGTCCTATCTTCCCTTTCTCTCCTACTACTACGGCCAAAATTCTATCAAATTTCTCTCTTGTCTATGATCCCTCCAGTCCTCTCTTTCTTCTGCCTCCCACCTCTCTTTCTCTCTCTCTCTCTCTCTCTCTCTCTCTCTCTCTCTCTCTTCTCTTCCTCAATCTCTCACTTATGAAACACTTTCTCTGCCTCCTTAACCAAATCCCACAACCCTTCTAACCATTGTAACTTTTCTTAATATTGGATGCTGGCTGTCCTATGAAGGCCATAGCTACAGCTATCCTTCAGAGGTTGGGTCAAAGGGAGTATAACACCTGTAAGTCTCCTTTAAATGCTTAAGAAACACAGATGGCAGAGTCCTGCAGTGATAGACTGTCAGCAGCTCCCTATCTGCTTTAAATTTGACCTTGAAAACACACACACACACACACACACACACACACACACACACACACACACACACACACAGGGAACTAGATAAGGCCCATATCTGTTTACACATTTTTTTAACCAAAATTTCTCTTGCTTTTTAGACAACATACCAAAAATTTCTCTTGCTTTTTAGACAACATAAAAACTCTTACCAAAGTCTTTCTCTGGTTTTTCTCAGTGGGGATGTATGGCTACATTTTAAACAAGAACACCATGTAAAATCCTATGCCAGTGTGAAACATTTAAGACCAACAATAGGCTCTTTTTTTAAAAAACATTAACCAATGGTAATTTTTAAACAAGAACAGCACATAAAATCCTGTACCAGTGTGAAACATTTGAGACCAACAATAGGCTCTTAAAAAAAAAAACATTAACCAACGATAATTTGTAACCAGCCTCTATAAATGATGACAGATATTTATAATACTTATAACCTATAGGATCTGAAAGAGTTCTTCAGCGGTGGAGCCAAGCCTTGGTCAGCTGTGACCAAAGGTTTGAGGCGCACAGCTCCCACGGCAGGCAGAAGGAACTCATCCATCAGCATGGGGGTGGGGACAGGGTGGTACGCAGCACTGAGGAAAAAACAAAGTTAACCTCTTTAGTCATAGCGATTAACCTCAGATTTTTTGTTTAGTGTTTGAAATCCTATTGGGGTACATCCACCTTCTACAACTGTGTCTGGCAGCCTCAATACCTTGTAACAGCAAAGCTGAATGGCCCAGCCATCCATACATACAAGCATGCTGCCCTGCAGCCACGTGCTTAGGGCCGAGGCTGACTTTTTTTTGTGAAATATAACCCTATGCTTATGGCCCTATCTCTAAAATCTTGTAAGTGGTCACAATATCAAAGTCAAAGAAGTCATTATTTGATTAGTCAGCGTCAGTCTAAGTCAGGACAAAAGCACAACACCACTGATTCAGAGTCAACGTCACAGTCTGTCCCAATCATCAAAGTCACAAGTAAGACAAAACAAAAGGCACACAAGACATGCAAACAAATGCCTGTCTCCAATGAGACAGTCAAAACCATTCCAGAAATACAGACGGCTGAGAGGACATAGTTCCTCCAATCCAGAACTTCCGTATCCTCACCAGCACCCAGATGGGAATCTCCCAGGCATCCATGGGTCCCTTCTCACCTCCCAGGATGTCTCCCAGGGTAGAAGTTGGTGATCTAGCGTATCTGCTGATCACTCCCTCCCTCTCCTTCCTAGACATGAGCGACTGCAAAACCGAAAATACAGAACCTGAACCTGAATTCAACTGGCACAGAAACACAACACAAGGCACGACTGTAAACATGAATGTACAGAAACTGAACCTGAATTCAGCCCCTCCCTCAGTAGCCAGTGTCTTGCAACACCTTTCTGGTTGCTAGGGTCACAGTGCCTTCAGATTCCAGACCATTTGGGAATTGGGAACCTGATAGCTCCTCCTGGGCCATGCGACCAGACGCACTGACCCCTCCTTTACTCCTTGAAACCCTTACTATCCAACCCCCTTCTGTGGAGCAACATTCTCCACATTCCTCTCCTTATCCACCCCCATCTACTCCCTCCCCCAGCCAAAGCAGAAATTTAAGGTTGGCTTTCTCCTAACCCACCTTCCTCCTCTCGCCTCCCTGCTACCACATCTTCCTACCCTTGGAACCCCTCTATGCACTGGGCAAACCCTTCCCACTCCTCCCCTGGGGACACCAGAGAGGGCAGGTGTCTAATTAAAACTGGATATCTTTTAATTTGGTCTGATTTTATCTGATTGGGATGATTTTGCCTCAGTGGAGAGGCACGGTTAGGAATGACTACAAACTATACTCATCTTTCTGGGTCTGGGTTATCTCACTCAGTAAGGTTTTTGTCTAGTTCCATCTATTTGCATACAAAATTCAAGATGTCATTGATTTTTACTACAGAGCAGTATGCAGTATGCAAATGTATAAATGCACCACATTTTCTTTATCCGTTCTTTTGTTGAGGGGCATCTTCATTGTTTCCAGGTTCTGGCTATTACAAATAATGCTACTATTTACATAGTTGAATACATGTCCTTGGAGTATGATTGGGAAACTCTTGGGTAGATGTCCAAGAGTGGTATTACTGGATCCTGAGATAGGTTGATTCCCAATTTTCTGAGAAACTGCCATACTAATTTGCAAAATGGTTGTACAAGTTTGCCTTCCTACCAGAAATGGAGGAGTGTTCCCCTTACTTCACAACCTCTCCAGCATAAGCTATCATTGGTGTTATTGATCTTAGCCATTCTGACAGGTGTAAGGTAGTATCTCAGAGCTGTTTTTATTTGATGGCTAAGGCTTTTGAACATTTTCTTATGTTTATTTCAGCCATTTGAGATTCTTCTCTTAAGAATTCTCCCTATTTTTTAATTGGGTTATTTGGAATTTTGATGTCTAATTTCTTGAGTTCTTTATCTATTTCGGATATCAGTCCTCTGTATGATGTGGGGTTGGTGACAATCTTTTACCCTTCAGTAGGCTGTCTTTTGTCTTATTTACTGTGTCCTTTGATTTACACAACCTTCTCAGTTTCAGGAAGTCCCACTTATTTATTGTTGCTCTCAGTGTCTGTGCTACTGGCGTTATATTTAGGAAGTGGTCTCTGGGCTCATGTATTGGGGGCTATTTCCATTTCTTCTTCTATCAGGTTCAGTGTTGATCTAGAGTTCTTCATTTTATATCTCTATCATTCTTAGGTTTGGTCTTTTTATGGTGTCCCAGATTTCCTGAATATTTTGTGTTAAGAATTTGTTGGATTTAATGTTTTCTTTGACCAATGAATCTATTCCTTTATAGTATTTTCAATACCTGAGATTCTATCTTCCCTCACTTCTTTTCTGTTTGTTATGCTTGCCTCTGTAGTTCCTGTTAGTTTACCCAGATTTTCCATTTCCAGAATTCCCTTGGCTTGTGTTTTCTTTATTGTCTCTATTTCAGTCTTCAAGTCTTGAGCTGTTTGCTTCACCTATTTGATTGTTTTTTCTTGGTTTTCCGGGTTTTTTTTTGAGAGATTTATTAATTTCTTCCCCTTTTTTGCTTGTCTTTTGCTCCATTTCTTTAAGAGAATTTTTCATTTTTTTCTTTAAAGGTCCCCATCATCTTTATAAAGTTACATTTAAAATCATTTTGTTCTGCTTCTTTGGGTTAGGATGATCAAGTTTTCTTGTTGTATGACCACTGGGTTCTGGTGTTACCATGTTGCTTTTTAGGTTGTTTGATGAATTTTTGCATTGGTGCCTGGTAAGGAGGAAATATTCTATATCTGTCAATTATGTTTTAAGTAAGCGCTGATTAGCAGGTAGCCAGGCAGGAAGCATAGGTGGGAAAACCAGACTGGAAGTCGAGATGGAGCAAGGAGAACAGGAGTATTCTGGGAAGCTCCTTCCCCAGTCCTGCCCAGACCACAGAAGAAGCAATATGTGACCTGCCCCGCTGAAAAAGGTACTGAGCCATGTGGCTAACATAGATAAGGATAATGGGTTAATATACATTATAAGAGCTAATACAAAGCCTGAGCTAATGGGCCAATCAGTTTATAACATAATGTAGACTCTCTGTTTGATTTTCTCTGTGACTATACAGTTGCGGGACTGGGTGGGACATAAACCCCAACAAGCCTGCCCTCATGTTACAGGCACCTACCCATCTCTTCCTTCAAATTAGGCCTGCAGTGTGTCTTTGCATATTGGTCCAATCCTTGTAGTGGCTTTCTGGGTCTTTGGGACCTGTTCTTGGTCTGTTTTGTACTATCACTGTCTGTGTATCAGGGAGCCACTAAGGTCTCATTTGACCCTTTCTCTTGGCCTGCTCTCTTGGTTACTCCCTTGGTTTACTCTCTTGGTTCACTCTGTGAAGTCACAGCATGTGGTTCAGAGTACCTCTCTTGGTCTTCTCTGTGTAGTTGGAAAATGTGTTTCAGCATTTGTCTGAGGGCCTAGAGAGTGGAGTCTCTCACTGGGTTGCTGGTCCCTCACCTCTTTGTCCTCTCTATGTTGAAGCAAACTATGTTTCAGAGTTCCACTGAATAGCTTGGGGGTAGTGGATATTAGGGTTTGGAGGTAGAGTGAGACTTGTAGCTTACAGGGTCCTATGGATGGGATTGGAGTGTTGAAGAAGCCTACCTGTAGGAAACTCACCTACTGGCTGGCAGGTAGCAGAGGAGCCTGGGGTTTTGCCCCTGTTATGGAGGGCCTATAGAGTCAGGTGTCCCTCTCGGTGGCTGGTCACTCTTGGTCCCCTCTCCAATATAGACTCTTTTTTTAAATTTGTTTTGTATATTATTTTCTTATTTTAAAATTGATGTTTATTGAGCTCTACATTTTTCTCTGTTCCCCTCCCTGCCTCTCTCCTCCCACAAGGTCCCCATACTCCCAATTTACTCAGGAGATCTTATCCAATATAGACTCTTAAGAATAAGAACAAGTTTATTATTATATATTACCATTATTTCAATCTTTCCTCTTTACTTGAAAGTAAAGAATTTTTTTTAATCTTTTAGTTGTTTTGTTTGTTTTCTCTCATAAGTTTACACATGAATTCTGTCATTTGGGAAAACCATATTAACCATTTGTGTTTTTCTACATCTGCTCAAGTATTTCTTATTAATAACAAAAATTTATTTTCCTGAGACTCTCCTGACTGTATATCAAATCACTCAGGTTATCTTAGTGACTTATCCTCTTAGTACATTATAGTTGTCAGCATCATCTCTTGCAAACTAAACTAAGTCACCCCAAGGTTTCTAACACTACAAGATCAATCTTATTATTGATGTCGATTTTTAATTTGACCCTCTATTGTGGTACAAACAAAGTTGAAGCCCAACAATAAGATCTTATTAATAACAGAGAGCATAAATTGGTCACCCTTATGGAAATTGTTGTGATGGGTAATGATGGGAAGAACAGCCAGTGTGGAAGTTTCCTGACAGTTCTGTCATCACTGTTTGCCTTAGATAAGCAACAGACTAAAATGTCCAATACAGGTATGACACCAATAATTTACCTCAAAAGAGACTGGAAAAAAAATCACTGCTCTAGTGCTTGTAGGGATTTGAATGAAAACCATCCCCTGTAGCCCAATGTGTTTGAATTGAAGACTTAGCCTCTAAGAGGTAATATTCTATGGAGAGTTTAGGAGATGTGATCTTGTTGGAGGACAAGGACATATGTCACTAGGGCCAGGTTTTTTGAGTTCAAAGTTTTGTCCCTTTGCTAATTTTTCTCTGATTTGTGTTTGTTATTGAAGACGCAATCTTGGTTTCTCTTCCTGTTGCCATACCCTTTTCTTCCTACCACTATAGACTCCTATTGAAAACCATAAACCCAAATAAACACTTTATCCCTAAATTTCCTTTAGTCAAGCTTTTAGTTGGAGCTTTTAAAACAGGAACTGAAGAGATATGGAGAGAGAGAGACACTACAGGATAAGGGAGAAACCTGATCATTGGGAAACCCCCAAGAATACACAATAACAACCACAGCAAAGATAAAACTCTTAGCAATAGTGGAGAGGGAACCCAGACTGGCCTTTTCCTGTAATCAGATTGGTCATCATAAAGCTTTCATCCAGCAACTGACAGAATCAGATGCAGAGATCCACAACCAAGTACCAGGTTGAGCTCCAGTAATCAAATTGAAGAGAGGGAGGAAGGAATATCTGAGCACGGGAGGTAAAGAACATGATGGAGAAATCTACAGAGACAGGTGAACCAAGTTCATGGATACTCAGAAACTCTAGACCAACAGCTGTGGTTCCTCCATGGGACCAGATTAGGCCCTTAATACGTGGGAGAGTGTGGTGAAGCTTGAACTGTCTGTGAGAAACCTGGCAGTAGGTCCAAGATCTGTCCCTGGTTCATGAGTTAGCTTATTGGAGCCATTCCCTATGGTGAGATGCCATGCTCAACCTTAATACAGGGGGCAGGAGCTTGGTTCTGGTTCAACATACTGTGCCAGACTTTGTTGACTTCCGATGGGAAGCTGTACTTGTTGAGAGGAGTGGACAGGGATTAGGCTAGGGGGAGTGGGTTGGGGACAGGGGGGTTGTTGGGTGAGAACTTGGATGCAATGTAAAATAAAATTTAAAAATAAATTAAAATTAAAAAGAAATAAAGAGGAGCTGGAGAGATGGCTCAGCGGTTAAGAGCATTGCCTGCTCTTCCAAAGTTCCTGAGTTCAATTCCCAGCAACCACATGGTGGCTCACAACCATCATAACCATTTTAAATGAGATCTTATGCCATCTTCTGGCCTGCAGGCAAACACACAGACAGAATATCGTATACATGATAAATAAATAAATATTTTTAAAAGAAATAAAGAGAGCAATAGAAAAAGGAAATTACTTGGATGACAGCATGTGAATTACAGAGTAGAGAAAATAGTTTGTATTGCAGTATTAATACATCTGAATGTTAAGTCAAACAACAGGGAGTATGTAACCATAAATACATAAGGAAATGTTTTTACATCAGTGCTAGAGTTTGTGGACATACACTCTGATTTTTGTGGTGGTGATGTACACCTACTCCAGTTTTACTTAACATTTATACGTTTCAGACTTTTGCTAATTTAGATTTACGGAAAAATAAAATACTATGGATACCATAAGAATAAAGTCATGCTATTTTTATAAATAAATCAACTATTAAATTAAACACAAACATTTTATCTTTGATGGGCAGTTGTGATGCACACCTTTAATCCCAGTACTTGAGAGGAAGAGGTAGGAGGATGTCTGTGAGTTTGAGGCCAGACTGGTCTACAATAGTTACTTCCAGAACAGCTAGGGTTGTTAAAAAGAGAAACCCTGTCTTGAAAAACAAACAAGCAAAAATAAAGATTTAACTTCACTCTGATGGTGTGAGAAGATCATAGATTCTTCCTTCCTATGTAAAGCATGGATCGTTCACAAGATCATATCATCTGGAAGAGGAAGGTAGATCTCAGATTACTGTAGAACTATGGAGGAAGACTTTACTCTAAGAAAAATCTTCTGATATTTCTCAAGATTTATAATAAAAAAAATCTCCCTTCCTGCTCACAGAACATACTCCTCTCCACATTAGGCTGCTGTAAAATGATAGTCGAAGATGTGTTAAATTAGTTTATGCTGTGGAACATTTGTTTAGTGATGTAAATATGTCTTTCATTATTTTACATTGAATTGGTTTAACTCTGTGAAGCTGTGTTACTTTGTCTATCTAAAACACTGATTGGTCTAATAAAGAACTGAATAGCCAACAGCCAGACAGAGAAAGGACAGGCAGGGCTAGCAGGCAGAGAGAATAGATAGGAATAGAAATCTGGCAGGAGAGGTCAAGGTATAAAAGAAAGGAAGTGAGGAGGACTCTAGGGGTCAGCCACCCAGCTACATAGCAAATCACAGAGGACAAAGTAAAGAAAGGTGTACAGAAATAGAAAAAAAAACATAAAAGTTAAGTGGCATAAGGTCGATGGGATAATTTAAGATAAGAAAAGCCAACCTATGGCCAGACATTTATAAGAAAGAATAAGCCTCTGTGTAATTTGTTGGAGAGCTGGGTGACAGGCTCCCAAAAAATCAAAAAGTAAAGAGAAAAAAACCCATTAGTCTTTTTATATTTTATCACTGTTTCTGTTCTTACTTGTCTATCCCCTCTTTATATTTGTAATTTCAGTTATGCGTGCTTTATTGTCTAAACAAAGTGCCTTATACACACACCATGGATTTTTATCTCCTCCTGTTATCCTGTGTCCCAAATCTGGTATGCACAACACATTTGGAAAAACAGGATGAAGCACATTTCTTGTTCCATTCACCATATCTTGGATTTTGTGCATACTAAAGTTACTAGAAAACATTCAAGATGAGAATTATTAAAACTGTATGTACTAAGTCACATTTACTTTATTGTCATTGGGCAGGCTATTTGACCCCCTTCCCGAAAAATGGGTGCTTCTGGAGAGATTTTTTTTTTAACTTGGTGCAGTCCTTATGCTCACTGAAGCATTCTGCATTCTCAGTTGGTAATTTAGTAGGAAATAATGTGCTCGTCATGCTATGTACACAACTGGACTCTCTAAACTCCTGTAAGCCAATAAATGATTGTCCATGTATACAGAGCACTCTCTGTAATCAGGTTAATATTTAAGTACAGAAAATATAACGCCAAACCATATCTGAGAATTCAGTGCTGAGGTCTCTAAACATCAAATAAAACTGGTTCTAAGATATGCCTATTGAAGATAGTAACTCATCAGCTCAGAGTCTCATATTTAAGTTTCAACTTTATATTTTATTACATTACTTGCCAGCCTCTAGGTACATTGAGGTTTCCACTCGCAAAGGAGCAGACAGATCATGTAAAAGCTCCTACCAGTTCATCTGAGATAGGTCATTTAAAGCAATAGGTCTTCATTGTTACCAGACTCCTAAGACAGCTTCCTTTATCAGGTGAGGAGCACTGATGACTGGGATATCTTAGTTAGACATTTATCTGGGCTATGCTTATGACAGACAGACACTAGCACTTGAGAATAGGGGTGGAAAATGACTTTAAATTGATGAGCTGGAGAATCAGAAAATTTGAGTGGTAGAAAAGTCATGAGAGAGCAGATACCTTAGAATCTTGAGTTACTAGGTTCAGAGATGAGCATATTAGCCAAGGTCACAGAAGCATTAATTAAGGAACAGAAGTGAAACTATAATCAGGTCTTATGAAACTGCTTCCACAGCAGTGCCTGCTTCATCACAAGTCTTTGAATTGATTGCTACTAAATAAAGCAGAGATGGTGAAGAAACAAAGCAAGAAAGGTAAAATATAAAGAATAAGAGTTTTGAATTTGCTTTTCCTGAAAAAGAAAAAAATTTCCTTCAGAGATTATTTTTACCTTCATATATCATATTAATTGAATTCTTTCAGGAACATATGTAGCCTCTCTTTCCTTTCTTGGCTGTAAATAGCTTGACTACAGCCTCTGTGATGTTCAAGCAAAGTGATGGGATTATTTCCTGTTTATTTAATTCACTTTCTAAATGTTAAACTATTTTCCCAGCCTGTGACCCTACTGACAGAATAACTGTCTACTAACTCTTGACAGCCCTGACACATTCCTTTCAAGGTTTGATTCCATATACATATATATTATGTACATTCCATATATATGTATATTCACTTTATTAAATGTGTATGAACATTTTATCTGTCTGTATGTGTGTATGTATATAAGTGTGGTTGTGCATATGAGCATGTCTGAAGTTAGGGATAGTTATGAGCCACCATGTGTATACTAGAAAACTAATCTGGGTCCTTTTCAAAAGCAACAATTGTTTTGAACTTGCTGACCAAACTCTCCCACACTTGTCCTACATTTTCATTTATGTGTACTACTTATTTTAGACAAACTACTACTTAGCCTGGGGTGGCCTTAACCATTTTTTCTTGTTTTCATTGATCTTATTGAGTGATACATTTTTCTCTGTTCCCCTCTCTTCCTCTCCTCTCCCCTTCAACCCTCTCCAATGGTCCCCATGATGCCAATTTACTCAGGAGATCTTGTCTTTTTCTACTTCCCATATAGATCAGATCAATGTATGTCTCTCTTAGAGTCATCATTGTTGTCTAGGTTCTCTGGGATTGTGATTTGTAGCCTGGTTTTCTTTTTCTATGAGAGAAAAGAAGGGTAAGGAGGGGAGGAAGAAAGGAGGAAGGGAAAGAGGAAGAGAGTAAGGGGAAACAAGACAAAGACTAACTTAGAGATCTAAAACAAGCCAAATGATGCTTCAAAACCAAAAGGAGGAAAAACCTTAGATGTAATGGTTGATGTTCACTGCAATAAACTAGCCATACAGGCAATGTCAAGAGATTACCTCCAGGCAGAGGAAAATAACTTAGAGTATAAGCTTCTTAAAAGGTATCCTGTTAACTTAGGGCAATCATTTTTAACATGAAGAAGAATCAACAACATACCAAGAGCAGAAAGACACCTGTGTTCACTGAAAATGATTACTTAAAACCAAAGAAGTCAGAAAAAGAAGTAAAATTTTCTTGGTTTTCTTTTCTTTATGTTTAAAAACCACTTATGAGTGAGTACATATGATAATTGTCTTTCTGTGTCTGGATAAACAGAAAAAAGTAGGCACATCTGACTATGCTTCTAATTTCTAGGTCATATTTTGTAGCAGAGGATGAGCTAGAATTCTTGATACGCCCACTTCACCTCGCAAGTACCAGAATAATCAACATAGTTCACTGTGTCTATTTTCATGTGTTTGCTTTATTTTTAAAGTCTAAAAGATTTAGACATAGACCCATAAATGTTAAAAATCAAACCCCACACTAGGCATGCCACCGCAGACTTGTAATGAGAGCTATAGGGAAGAACATTGCAAGTTCAAGTCCAGTCTGAACTATAGAGTGGGTTCAAGGCCATCATAAGGAATTTAAAATATTTTGAATAGGAATTAAACTCTATGTATATATCAGTAGCATAGTATTTATAGACTCAATACTTAGTGCTTTAGAAAAATAAACAAAGAAGAGCAAATACAAAAACTCAATTTTTACTGTCCATGGTCCACATTAAACTCTTGTCTACTTAAGTGATTAGAAAGGGGAAAATAGAGGTATGCTGACCTAATACCTACCCCATCTACTAGAACCTGCAAGCTACTAGTCCCATCCTGTGCTCAATCTTGCCTATCCCTCCTTCAACCTTGGGGGAACTCTGAAACACAGCTTGCTACAATACTTAGGGGACCAAGACATGAGTGACCAGCCCCACGGTGGGACACCCCACTCTCTAGGACCTCCATAGTGGGACAAAACCTTGGGCCCCTTCCTCAACTGCATTGGCTTGTCTAGCCAGCCATCAAGAGAGTTTTCAGCAAGTAGGCTACCCCAATACCTACCCCATCCATCAGGTCTCACAAACTATTAGCCCCATCCTGCCCCCAAAGTCACCAATCCTCCTGCAACCTCAGTGGAACTCTGAAACACAGCTTGCTATAACACTAAAGGAACCAAGAGAGTGAACCGGGTAATCTGGGACACCATGAAAAGATCAAATCTAAGAATAATAGAGATAGAAGAAGGAGAAGAACTCAAAGGCAGATAAAACATATTCAACAAAATCATAGAAGAAAAATTTCCCAACCTAAAGAAGGATATGCCTATGAAGGTAAAAGACGCTTACAGGAAACCAAATAAACTGGATAAAAAAAAAATTTCCCCTCACCCAAAGCACAATATATTGAACACAAAGAACAAAGAAAGAATATTAAGAGCTGGAAAGGAAAAATGTCAAGTAACATATAAAGGTGGACCTACCAGATTACCAATGGAAAACATGAAAGCTAGAAGGTCCTGGGAAGATATACTATAGAAGTTAAAAGACCAAGAAAGCAAGTCCAGATTACTATATCCAACAAAGCTTTCAACCACCATCTATGGAGAAAATAAGATATTCCATGAAAAAAAACCATATTTAAATAATACATATCCATAAACGCAGCCACACAGAAAGTGCTAGAAGGAAACCCCGAATATAAGGAAGCTAACTGTGCCCACAAAAACACAGGCAACATATAAGCATTCACTAATATAACCCAAAGAAGGAAAATACACAAACACTACTACCAAAAATAGCAGGAATTAACAACCACTGGTCATTAATATCTCTGGATACTATCAGGATAATATCAATGGACTCAATTCACCTATAAAAGTCACATACTAAGAGAATGGATATCAAAACAAGATCCGGCCTGCTGTAGTATACAAGATACATACCTCAACCTCAAAGACAGACATTACCTCAGAGTAAAAAGTTGGGAAAAGATTTTCCAATCAAATGGACCTATGTAACAAGCAGGTGTAGCTATCCTAATAGCTAACAAAATGGATTTCAAACTAAAATCCATCAAAAGATATGGAAAAAGACACTTTTTACTCATAACAGGAACAATCCATTCAAGATGAAGTCTCAATTCTGAACTTCTCTGCCCCTAATACAAGAGCACCCACACATGTAGAAGAAGCATTGCTCAAGAATAAATCTCACATCAAACCACACACACTAATAGTAACTTCAACACTCCAGTCTCACCAATGAACAGGTCAAGCAGGCAGAAATTTAACAGAGAAATAAGAGAACTAACAGATGTTACAAAACAAATGGACTTAACAGACATCTATAGAACATTCCACCCAAACACACACGAATATACCTTTTTATCAGCAACTCATGGAACCTTCTGCAAAGTTGACCATATACTCGGTAACAAAGTAAATCTTCACAGATACAAAAAAATTTGAAGTAACCCCCTGTATCTTATCTGATCACTATAGTTTAAAGTTAGAATTTAACAACAACACTACTCTAAGAAATCCTACAAACTCATGAAAACTGAACACTGAACTATTGAACCACACCTGGGTCACAGAAGAAATAAAGAAAGAAATTAAAGACTTCCTAGAATGCAATGAAAATGAAGACACAACATATCCAAACCTATGGAAACTATAAACACAGTGCTAAGAGGAAAAAACATAGCACTAAGTGTCCACATAAATAAAATAGTGAAAGCTCACATCAGTGACTTAGCAGCACACCTGAAAGCTCTAGAACAAAAATAGCAGATACACCCAGAACAAGTAGATGACAGGAAATAACCAAATTGAGGACTGAAATAATAAAAGAATCAATGAGACAAAGAGATGGTTCTTTGAAAAAATCAACAAGATAGACAAGCCCTTATCCAAATTAATCAAAAGGCAGAGAGAGAACATCCAACTTTTAAAAATCAGAAATGAAAACAACATACACTGAGAAAATTCAGAGATTCATTAGGTCATACTAGAAAAACCTGTACTCCACAAAATTGGAAAACATAAAAGTAATAGACAATTTTCTAGGTAGATACCACATACAAAAATTAAATTGAGACCAGGTGAAATATTTGAATAGACCTATGAACTACAAGGAAAAATAAGCTCTCATCAAAAGCCTCCCTACCAAAAAATGTCTAGGGCCGGATGGTTTTAGTGCAGAATTCAGCCAGAAGTTCCAATAAGAGCAAATACCTATACCCCCAAAGTATTTCACTTAATAGAAGCAGAAAGAACATTGCAAAACTCTTTTTATGATACTGCAGTTGCCCTGATATCAAAACCACACAAAGACACAACCAAGATAGAAAATGAATCTCATGCATGAACATGGATGCAAAAATACTCAATAAAATACTGTCAAACTGAATACAAGAACACATAAAAAACAAAACGAAACAAAACAAAACAAAACAAAAACACCATCCACCATGATCAAGTCAACTTCTTCCCAGAAATGCAGGGATGGTTCAACATATGAAAATCTATCAATGTAATCCATCATATACATCAACTGAAAGAAAAAAAATATGATCATTTCATCA
Organism: Myodes glareolus; assembly: GCF_982192425.1. Taxonomy (NCBI): domain Eukaryota; kingdom Metazoa; phylum Chordata; class Mammalia; order Rodentia; family Cricetidae; genus Myodes; species Myodes glareolus. The sequence goes on along the minus strand of NC_142028.1, from coordinate 115,859,562 downwards.
GATGCTGAAAAAGCACACTACAAAATTCAACACCCCTTCATGGTAAAGGTCTTGGAGAGATCAGGGATTCAAGGAACATATCTAAACATAATAAATGCAATATACAGCAAGCTGAAATCAATATCAAATTAATGGGGAGAAACTCAAAGCAATTCCCCTAAAATCAAGAACAAAACAAGGCTGTCCATTGTCTCCATATCTCTTCAACACAGTTCTTGAAATTCTGGCAAGAGAAATAAGACAACAAAGAGAGATCAAGGGAATTCAAATTGTAAAAGGAGAAGTCAAACTTCTATTATTTTCAGATGATATGATAGTATACATGTGACCCCAAAAATTCTACCAGGGAACTCCTACAGCTGATAAATTCCTTCAGTAATGTGGCTGGATGTAATATCAACTAAAAAAGATCAGTAGCCCTCCTATATAGAAATGATAAAGAAGTTGAGAAAGAAATCAGAGAAACATCACCCTTCAAAATAGCTACAAATAACCAAAAATATCTTGGGGGTTATACTAACCAAACAAGTGAAAGACTTGTATAACAAGAACTACACATCCTTTAAGAAAGAAATTGAAGAAGATAGCAGAAAATGGAAAGATCTCTCATGCTCTTGGATAGGGGATAGGTAGGATCAACATAATAAAAATGACAATCCCACCAAAAGCAATCTATAAATTCAATGCAATCTCCATCAAAATCCCAACATAATTCTTCACAGATCTTGAAAGAACAAAAATCAACTTCATGTGGAAAAACAAATAACCCAGTATATACAAAACATTCCTGTACAATAAAGAAACTTCCAGAGGTGTCACCATTACAAACATCAAGCTCTATTCTGGAGCTACAGTAATGAAAACAGCTCTTGGTGCTGGCAAAAAACAGAGAGGTTGACTAATGGAATTTAATTGAAGACCCAGATATTAATCCACACATCTATAAAAACCTGATTTTTGACAAAGAAGCTAAAATTATGCAATGATAAAAAGAAAGCATCTTTAACAAATGGTGCTGGCATGACTGTAGAACTTGTAGAAGAATGAACATAGATTCATATCTATCCCCATGCACAAAACTCAAATTGAAATGGATTAACAACCTCAATGACAATTACCTGAAACTATAAGGAGAATGAACCCTTTCTTATCTCACTTGATTTTCGTCAGGGTGTTTTATCACACTAACAGAAATTAAACTATGATACATAGTTTAGAATATGGTGTTCTGTTAAGTAACACAAGTCCATGATAGTAAAAACTTATCCCCAAGAGGGATTGATTTAATTATGTAGGCCCTATCACTATGATCCAAGTACTTCTTACAATGCTTAACATGTCAGTGTATTCACACTAAAGAATCAGTACTCAAAATGAGTATTAGTGCTGATCAAGCCAATTCAAACCACAATAAAAGACTATTTTTTCTACATTCAGGGAATTTTATATGAAAAAAAAAGAATTCAATTTGAAGAAAGATATATAATTTGAAACAAGGATTTAAAAAGTAGGCTAAAAAAAGATTTTTTGTGGTATGTAATTAATTCCTTAATTTAAACAAGATTTAATTAATACCTACTCCATGCTATATGAAGCTGGCTATTGAATATAGAGTGGGTTTAGGAGAGAAGATGATAATAGGCAAATAAATTAGGCAATGTAGAAATATGCGGGAAGTACTGTAAATTGGAAAGAATGGCAGGATTGCTGCTCAACAAGTACAGGATTGAAGCGGAGCCATATAAAGTCAGATTTCTACTAGAAGGATCAACACTAAGATAAAAAAAGTGCATCATCTACAAAAAAAATGAAATGAAAGGAGGTGGGACATCACAAAATCATAAGGATATGGATTTTTCCCTAAGATCACAATTCATCAGAAATCAAGCCAAACAGAAATAACTTTAAAAAGTATAAATGCAGGGTATGGAGGAAAAAGAGAAGAATTTGTATTTTTCAATTGCATTTTACAGTTCCATAAAAGTACCACCTTCACTGTGTTCATAACTTGGAGAATATCTCAGAGCCTATAAAATTTTCTGGAACTGTTATCAGTTTGAGGCTGTGAAATTTCTTAGAATGCATTAGAAGGGGACTAATTAACATAGCCTCACGCTTAGAAATAACTATCTAATATATCAATTCTCTCTGAGAGTAGTTCTTCAACTGTTAAACTGTTTTTTTGGAAGAATGATTGATTGATCAACTCAAAGACTCAATATTAATGTTATGACTCAGAGATAGCTTCTCTAAGATTTTCTTTCATTCTCACGCATGTTCCTGAAGATGGCAGCTGCATTTCCAATATTCTTCTTCTCATGTAACTCTAAGGCAAAGGTAAAGACAAAGAGGATTTCCCATGTCCTATGGCAGATCCATTGTCTTATTATGAGAGAAGTAAACAGAAACAATTACTCTTTCTCACCGACAAGCATGTGGCCCCATGATAATCACAGACGCTATAAAAGACAACAGGGAAATTATTATGCTTGTAGTCTATTTGTGTTGGTTTATCTTCCAGAATTAGTTGCAAAATATATTGTTTTTAAAATACATCATTAAAGGAAAATCGTGCCTTAAAAATTTAATAGTTACTCTTACATATAAGATAAACATGTGTCAAGGATTTTTATTTAACTCATTAATTAACGAGAGAAGTTAAAACCTTATAAACCATAACAAAGAGAGCACAAAGTGAAAGAAATATACAAGATCATCATGATTGCTGTTATAAATGCATTTAATCAATGTAATTATCTGAATAAGAAGAAAGTGATTTGATCTCCACTGAATAATTTCATTCACATATCCACAAACAAGAATTAATCCTATGTGTTTTCTACACGATAACTTCTGTCTTTGGAATTTTACAACAGCCCAAAAGCAATGAAAGGCACAATAAAGTCAGACAGCCTTAGTAAATAAGCTTTAAACAACATGCAGTTTTGCAGTGAAAATATAAAGTAGGCTTTTGGTCCATTTAGAAGCATTTCAATTTCCTTCATAGTTAACACAATTCAGTTACCTTAACAAGGAATAAGGAACAACCCAAAATATCTATGTAATCATATTGCCAGGAGTTTGGAAGGAAGTAAACATTCTAATTTGCTACTCACACTTCCTTACAACGATCAAATTGGAGGCGAAAGTTAGATCAAACAGTGTTGGTTCAGAGAAAGAAAGCTTCATGATTTACCCTTGAGTTTAAACCTGGATGTGGGAACTGAAGCAACTACTTGATATTTCACTCCTGAAGACTTGCTCTACCTATATATTTAGCATCACAACTAAAAGTACTATTACATGAAGGATGGTACCATCAGTGATTTGTATTTGGCAGTTGAAGAACTTAATTTCTAGGTGTGTATACATTCTCTGTTATCTTTCTACCACCTTCACTGGCTCTTTCTGTATTTAGTATAGTTAACGTTGAATTATCAGGGGATTATAACAGATCATCTACTATTTATTTCATTCTGTCACAGACAACTTTTCAGTAGTATCCTGCTGGGGTAGTTGATAGCTAGAAGGGGAAGTGTGAAATGTGTCAAAGCTTTTGTTCCCAATCTGTTGTTTCTGGGCTACTTTATTTCTATAGCCTACTGAGTTTGAGATACTATATTTTTGTACTATAATTACTGTAAAATTAAGAGATACATCTTTCCCTTTAAAGTTCTAAACTGTATAGTGTGCTTGCAAGCACTGCTTGCAGCTCAACAAGCCTGTAATGAAAAAAATCTAGCAAGCTTTTGCTAAATCATCCATATGCATATTATCTTATATGAGAAAACATTACTCATAAAGAACTGTGTATGCTTTATGCTAATAAAGTTATTTTTCAGAATTACATTCTAACAACATATATAACCATTGAAAATTTCTAGGGTCAAGGTCATATCTACCTTTGAAAATACTGCTTTGTGGGCAGAATGATGGCTCAGGGAGTAAAATAATTACTAGTTTCAAAGACTGAAAACCTGAGAACCTGAGTTTGAACCCTGGAACTCACATCTTATAGTTTGAATAGAAAGTGTCCTCCACATGATCATGTGAATGAATCATTGGCCTCAAAATAATAGCAATTCTGAGAAGGTATGGAATCTTTCCAGAGGCTTGCCTGAGAAAATATGCCACTGGGGATAGATTGAGGTTTTGCCATGTGGCCTGGCTCCCTGTTTTCTCTGTTCTTTCTCATGACTGGCTGACATCATGCTCTCAACATGTTGGACCATACCCATCAGGAACTTTCATACAAAATTAATTTTTTCTCCCCTAAATAACTTTTTGTTGTGGTACTTTGTCATAGCAACAGGAAAGTAACTAAGCTGAAATTGGTACAGGGAGTGGGGTCACAGTTGTACTAACCCTGACTGTGTGATTCTTAGCTTTCGAAACTGGTTTTAGGGACAAATATGGAGGACTTTGTAACTTTGGCCCAGAAAAGCCCTCAAATGTCCTAAGCAGAGATGAATGGTTCCTGTGGTGTAATCAAACTGATAAAAATGCAAAGAATGGACATCTAGCTCATGAAACTTCAGAGAGTATTAAGGAGTTTATTGCAACTAGTCTCTAGGCAAGTTAGGTCATGCTATGGCAAAGTCTCTCTGTACTCTGTCTGTGTCCTGAGAATTTTCAAGAGACTGAGTTAATAAGTAATAACTAGTTTGTTGAAGGAAATTTCAAAACAGCTTATCATTGGGTCCATGGCATGGTTATTACTGATCACTTCATTAAAGTTATACAGTGAGAAAGGACAGCAAATAGGTCAGAAAGAAATTAAAATATGTGCAGTTTAGAGAGGAAAAGGACACTAGAAAGTATAAGAATGCCACTAAGATGAAAAAGAAGCTGTAGTTGTTAAAGTGATTAGTTCCATTAAAGAGAAACAATAAAAAAAGATATTTCAGGGGCTGGAGAGATGGCTCAGTGGTAAAGAGCATTGCCTGCTCTTCCAAAGGTCCTGAGTTCAATTCCCAGCAACCACGTGGTAGCTCACAGCCATCTGTAAGGGGATCTGGTGCCCTCTTCTGGCCTGCGGGCATACACACAGAAAGAACATTGTCTACATAATAAATAAATAAATATTAAAAAAATAAAATAAAAAAAAATAAAAAAGATATTCCAGGGGTAAGACACCTTCTTCTTGTTCCTGGAAAGCAACTACCTAAGGAAGATTGTCTTTTCTTCTCTGCTATTTTTTTTGCTCTTCTTTCCTTTTATTTTTTCTTTTCTTTTTTTGAGACCGGATTTCTCAAAATGTGTAGCTCAGGCTGTCCTGGACCTTCTCCATGGATCCGGTGGTCTTGCACTCAGAGGTCACTCTGCCTGAGTGTTGGGATTAAGCAAGTCTGACACTGCACACAGCTTTGGGAGGGGAGGGGTTTCATCCACTGAAGCATACATAACCTGTTGTAACTGTGCTGCAAGGTGGGGCAGGATCTACCCTGCTGTGACAGCAAAACTTTGAAGTATTGTACATGTGGCACTAGTTTTTGGAACCATGACAGATGCAAGATTAAGGGAATCATCCATTCATCTTGTGGCAGGGTTGAAGTTCCCATAAGAAGACCCTGAGAAGCCTCTGTATGAATCTGTAAAGGTGATGCCTAAATGGCAATAGAAGCCACAAGATGATGATGGAAATTGCTAGAGTCATAGAATATTTGCAAAAAAAAGAACCGCATACAGACAGTGAACCATCACAAGATAAGGATAGCTATTAGAGGCAGCAAGCTTTAAAGGCTAGAACCACCTGAGTCCTGTGAAACTAAAGTCTCAGATGCTAATGCTGGAGGAAAAGTACTTGATGTTTTTCCTGCTGAATGTTGGTCTTGCTTTGTTTCAATTTTTCCTCGCTATGCCACTTTCCTCTTTTGGAATGGGACTCTATATTCTCTGCATTTTTTATTTTGGAAGTATGTAATGAGATTTTTATTTCATAGGAGGTCGCAGTTAATAGTTTGCCTTAAGTCTCCAAAGAGACTTTGGATTTTGAATTTTTGAAAAATGTTGGGACTGGTAAAGACACTGGAGACTTCTGGACTTTGACTAAACTTATTTTCCATCGTGAAATATTCATAAAACTCCGGGAGTCAGATGCAGAATGCTGTAACTTAAATTGGAAATGTCCTACAAAGACTCATGTTTAAACACTTGTTCTTTAGCTGGCAAGGCTATTTGGGAATGCTATGGAATCTTTAGGAACTGGAGCCTTGATTGAGGAAGTATATCACTGGGGACAAGTTTTGAAGCTATTTATAGCCTGACTTCATTTTCTATTTCCTCTCTCCTTCCTCCCTCTTTGCTCCTCTCTCAGTTCTCTCTCCCTTTTGTTTCATCTTCACCCACCAACCCACTCTGCCTCTAGTATGCAAATAAAATATGATCACCCTGATTCCAGATTGGTGGACTGGTCTCATGTTCCAGTTGTTACCCTTTCTTTGCTATGGTGCACTGTTTCCTCTCTTGGACTGCAAGCCAGATTCCTCAGTTTCCCCTAAATGTGTTTAGAATAGTCTAGCACACCAACAGAAATGTAGTTAATACATCACATAATGGTGGACGTGGATAATGAACTCCAGAACATTGTCTATGACTTCTACACCTATACTATGGCAAATACATATTCCCTCATCTAATTACACAAAAATATTATACATATATTTCATTCACTAATATATACACTTATAATGCATACCTAGATTTCATTCAATTATATATTCATATATATGAATACATATTTTAGCTTCTCTAGGTGAGTACTCTGGAAGTCTAATGTGTATCATAATCTCCAAAATAGAACTTCCTAAAGGGTTTATCACTAAGCCTCATCTTCTGAATTGGTAATTTAATGGATATAGATTGTTGTGATCTGGCTGTCCTCACTCTCCCGACCGACAAGGGAACTTCATTGTACTCTGTAATTGACAAGGATGTTTGTGTTCTTTCTGGCCAGTGGTTTTCAGCAGAACCATTCCCAGTAAAAAAAAGTCTAAAGCTGGGGCAAATAAAGGTTGCTGTTCTTCCACCTGAAAAGGAGCCTCTGTGTCTCAATCCCTGCACCCCCCCCACACCAGTCTCAACCTTCAGGCTGCACTTGTGCAGCAATAGATGAATTCAAGAAGTCACATTTTCTACAAATTCTAAGGTGGTGTACTGCTGCATTGAAGTCCATAACTTAAGAACTGCAGGTGTAGATCATAAGCTCTCGTGTTTGAAGATATTCTCAGTTTAGGAGGTAACCACAAATCTGAATATGAGAAAAAGAAAATTATTTATTATTGCTATAGATTTTTTACTACAAAAGAAACTTGTTTGTCCTTGTATTATCTTCAACCTATGCAAATGTTGATATAAATAATCCAAATGGCAGATCATTAAAGTCACTGGACTGAATTCATCCTAGAGTATCCATCCAGTTATTACTGCATGAAATAGACTGGACAAGTGATCTGAACAGAAAGATGATAGGCCCATATTACACAGTGTTATATGTTCTGGCTATGGTTATGTTACTTTGGACTAAAATGGTCCATCTAACTGATATACAATGGTTCATCTACAGAGATTGTGAAATATGTTGATTGCTTTGGTGCCTTTTAGCCTTAATCTTCCATACATCTGATTCTAACCACAAATTGGAAGAATGAACCATTCCATGGTATAACCTCTAGAGAAAGAAATTCACCAAGAGCTAGAGACTACATGCCCAGTGTTAAAAGATATTTTTCAGTCAGACCTGGTATCATAAAGTGATGAGACAGCTGATTTCAAAGAACTGAAGACTATGACCAGGCTAGTATTAATGTGGATTAGTGGTGTATTAACAGTCTAGTCTTCTGAAAGCTTCAAATAAACAGCCTAATAATTATTCTCAATGCCATAGAAAAATAAGACAATAGAAACACAAAATTAATAAAAATACATGATCAAAATATAAATGAGTAATACAAGTATGAGAAAAAATATAAAAATAAATTAAAGGAAGTGTGCTTTTTTAAGATGGACAAAAGTGATAGACTTTTAGTATATATAATTAAGAAAAAAGACAGAAGGTCTAAATTCTAAAAATCAGAGATAAAAGAGATAGCATTACCAACAACATCACAGAAAAGGCGGAATGTCATGAGAGACCATTGTCAACAGTAACTGCATGTTAGTAAATTGGAAACATAAATAAAATGGACTTTCTAGACATAAATAGCCCACTAAAATTAAAGCATGGGGCATTAAAATATGAATAACATCTAATAACAAGTGGAAAATTTTAATTTCTAATAAAGTGTTTCCAAGCAAAGAAAATTCTAAGCCAGATCTAGATAGCTTCATTGTGGAATTTTACCAGATTTAAACCAGCTCCTTTCAAAGTAATTCAAACAGTTGAGACATTCCTTCCAAACTTACTTTTTGAAATCAGCATTGTCCAGTTACTCAAACTAGACAATCACACACACACACACACACACACACACACACACACACACACACACACACACACCACATACATACAAGCATGGAGGCACACAGGTACACATCAAACATAAACAAAAATCTCTGTACACAAATATCACTGGTAGATATAAATCCAAGTTTTTGAAGAAATCTTAACCAAAAATACAAAAATATAAAAGAGATAATTTATGTGATTAAATTCATTATAACTCCAAGAAACAAGGATGTTTTATGTATATACAATATAACAAATAAATTAGAAAAGACATATATGATCACTGAAACTGAAACAAAAATGAAATTTGATAGAATTCACCATTGCCTCATTATATAAACCCTGAACAAACTAGTTGTGGAAAGTTAGCCCTCCAAATAACATCTGCATATAATAAATACATAGTGGACATCATATTGAAATTAATGAATTAAAATCATTTTTTGTAAGTCCTGAAACAAAGCAAATATACCCTTCCTTATATTTGTCCTATCTAACATAGTGCTGGAAGTTTAGACAGCAGTTAAGCAAAAGAAGAAAAAAAAAACGGCATACAAATAGGAAGTTGGGAGTTTATATGGCAAATAACGTGGATATGTACACTAAAAATTATACAAAAAAGTTGTGAATCAAACAGTGATGGTGCAGATCAGATACAATACTCAATACTGCCCCTAACTCCCAGCCAAAGACCTCTACTCAGGTAAAGGCATGTGTTTTAAATTATCATAAGAATATCAAAACAAGCTTAGTTGAAATTTATTAAAAGATTTTTTCTCTTTTTAAGATAATAATATATTTATATAATCACTCCCTTTCTTCTTCCAAGCCCTCTCATATACCACCCATGACTTTTTTCTAATTCATGGACTCTTTCTCATTAAGTGTTGTACATGTCATATCGTCCCAATATATAAGTACAACCTGTTCAGTCTGTATAATGTTACTTGTATATGTATTTACAGGGTTGTCCATTTGGTATCAGCTAACAAATTGGTGTTCTTTTTACTGAGGAAGACCATTTTTTCTGTGCGTACTATTCCTTAGTTGTCTATAGTTCTCTATCCACAGTTGAATCTTCCTGGACTTTCTCCCATCCGCTTCAGCATTTCTGTGGGTTTCCTTGGCTAGTTCATTTTCATGAAACATTATAAGTGTAACCTCTCACTTCTTAAGAAACATAATCTTACAAAAACTCCCTGACCCTCTAGCTCTTACAATCTTTCTATCACCTCTTCCACAAGCATGCCTGAACAATAGAGAGGGAATTGTATTTGAGATGCATCCATTGGAACTGTATTGCAAAATTCTGCATTTCAACTGGATGTGGTTTGCTGTAATTTTCTGAAGCTGAAAACCTAAATGAAAGGAACAATAATCAGGACCTATAAAACTTCCTAGGATTGAGATATTGGGACACAAAAATATAAATGTAAAAAGAATAAGTAAATTAAAAATAAAATGTTTCCCAACAAAAAAAAATCCAGGTTTTGGTAGTTTCACTGTAGAATTTGATTAAACTTCAACCAACTCTTTGCAAAATAATTCCAAGAATTAAATTACACAAAAGGGAAGTTTCCTAGGTAGGTAGTAAAGACTCTACTTGTCTGTGGGTATAAGGACACATATCTAGAGTGTAGTAAAAGATTATACTGGTTTAGTAAAATGGCAGTTGTAGATTTTATCCCAACATATATGAGCCATGAGTGGTTTTTTTTTTTATATTTCCAGCCATGATTTCCTTGTTGTTGAGCAGGTCTTAAGTTCAATTAGCGAACTATTGGTTACTTCTAATGTATGTATGCCATTAATATACTCTTAAGATTTTCAGCCATGCTGGTCATTATCATGATTCATAGGTATCTTTACTATGTAGATGATTGGTTGCATGCCTTATTAGTAAGATTGTAGGAATCCTTCAGGTACCATGAAAGCTAGTTCTCAGAAATGAGACTTTCAGGTCAGTTCCAGCCCAAGTAACCCCATCTCTAGGTCTGAAATACATGTTATATTTGTATATAGGTACTTAACTTTCATTTCAGGGGGGACAACCAAGGACAATAGTAAAAGTCACTAATATTTCAGAAATATCTCGAACAATGTTGACCAACAAATCAAAGGAGGATTTCTCATTCCTTATATTTGAGTATTTCTTAAATGGTCTTTGATTCTTGGGGGGGAACGTTATCACAGATTAATTTTTATTTAAACTTTATACATATATTTATAAACAGACTTATATGAATTATAGGCATTTTAGGTAAATAGTTACCATTAAGACTTTTTATGACATTTTCTGACATCCTTACTCTTATTTTATCCTCACTATCTTCACTCCTTCTTCTTTATTTACCTTCCTCTCTCTCCTTAATTACAACCCTCTCCATTTTTTTCACATTACCTCAATCATACCACTTTTTTTTTGAAAGAAATTTTATTAAATTATAAAAGTTTCCATTTCCGCCCCTCTTCCCAACACCCTCCCACTGCCCCCACTCCCTCTCCTCCTCCCTCTTCATCCCTTAGGGCAGTCAGGGTTTCCTGCCCTGTGGGAAGTTCAAGTTCCTCCCCCCTCCCTCCAGGTCCAGGAAGGTGAGTATCCAAACAGACTGGATCCCCAAAATCCAGTATATGCAGAGGAAACAAGTCCCAGTGTCATAGTCAATGGCTTTTCAGAAAGACTTCGGGCAAGCCACATTCAGAGAATCTGGCCAAATTTCGAGAATCTGGTTAGATCACGTCCTCGTTCAGTCCCAGTCCAACTGGCCTTGGTAAACTCTCATTAGATCCGTCCCCTTGTATCAGTGGGTGAGAGCATTCCTCGCAGTCCTGATTTCCTTTTTCATGTTCTTCCTCCTTCTGCTCCTCATTTGGACCTTGGGGGGCTCAGTCCGGTGCTCCAATGTGGGTCTCCGTCTGTATCGCCGTCCTTCGCCAGATGAAGGATCTATGGTGATAAGCAAAATATTCATCAGTATGGTTATGGGTCAAGGCCGGTTCAGGCACCCTCTCCTCTGTCCAGAGAACAATCTGGGGATCTCTCCTTGGACCTGGGTTCCCATATATAATCAAGTCTCCTGTAAACCCTAAAATGACTCCCTTAGTTGAGCTATATTCTTCCCTGATCCCATATTCATCCTTCCTCCCTCCCCCCATCCCAGGCCACCTAGCTTTACCCATTCCTCCCCTACGCCCTTCTCTCTAACCCTCTCCCCTTCCAACAACCCCCCCCATGCACCCGAGGTTACCTGGGGCTCTTGTCTATTTCCTACCTCCTGGCGGATAGCTAAATAATCTTCCTCAGATTCATCTTCTTATTTAGCTTCTCTAGGATCACGAATAATAGGCTCAGAGATCTTTAATTATGGTTAGAATCCACTTATGAGTGAATACATACCGTGTTCCTCTTTTTGGGTCTGGCTTACCTCACTCAGTAAAGGCAGGCCGGAGTGGGTAGCCAGCACTGCAGGGCGACTTGGGCGTCTATGGGGTCAGGGAACGCCCAAGCTCCTCCTCACTGGGACCCTGCCACGGCCCGAAGCAAACTCACCCCACTGATCTCATACCACTTTTACAATGATATTCTTCCTTATCATTTTCCCCATACTCCCCAGCCCTGGCAATGGTCCCTTTTAGTTTCCATCTTTGATTTCCACCTTTCGTACTCACATATGAAGTTGTGATGCTAGGAACCACAGGTGAGAAAGAGCCTGTGAAATATGTCTTTTCGGGTCAGTAACCTCATTCAATATTACCTTTTTTGGTTTCATTCATTTATATGCAATACTTATAATTTTATTTTTTTCTTTACAGTTGAAAAGTACATGATTTTGCTGATGTACCATATTTTTATCTTCAAATTCATCAGTTTAAGGCTATTTAGACTTTTCTCATAGCATAGTTATTGTGATGAAAGAATCAATAGACATGGGGGCACAAGTATCTGGCAAGTTTGCAGGATACAAAAAAGTGATACAGCTGCTTCTTATAGTATGTTTATTTTTAGCTTTTCCTAACTTTCCTTATTGACTTTCAGAGTGGCAGGAGAAGTTTGTAACCCCATCGACAGTGAATGAGAATTCCCTTATGCCTACATCTTAGCTTGCATTTCCTATTGGCTTTGGTAAACTTTGCCATTTTAACAAGGATAAAATAAAAACTTGGTGCGGGAGAATTGTCTGTATTCTGTCAATCATGTTTTATATAAACGCTGATTAGCCAGGCAGGAAGTATAGGTGGGAAAACCAGATAGAAAGCAGAGGTGTTACAATGAGAACAGGAGAATTCTGGGAAAGAGGAAGCTGATTCCTCCCAGTCCTGCGCAGATCACCGAGGATGCAGGATGTGATCTGCCAGCTGAAAAAGGTACCAAGCCATATGACTAAAATAGATCAGAATAATGGGTTAATATAAGTTACAAAAACTAATAAGAAGCCTGAGCTAATGGACTAATCAGTTTTATAACTTATGGAGATCTCTGTGTGATTTTCTTTGGGGCTTGCCAGCTGTGAGGTACTGGGCAGGACAGAAACCCCCAACTAGCAGGACCTTAATATTACAAAACTCAAAGTTACTTTAATTTTCATTTTCTACTTGCTAGAAATATTGAATATTTTGAAGATATTTATTAGATGTGTTTCTTCTTTTGAGAACTCTTCATTTAGGTTGGACAGTTGTGTTTTTGACTCTATTTTTGAGTTCATCTATATTCTTTATTCTGGATATTCACCTATATTCTGTATTCTGGATATTAATCTGCATTCTAATGAACAGCTGGCAAAGCTCTCACCCATTCTGTCAGCTTCCTTTTGACCCGACTGTTTCTTTAGATGTGTAAAATCTTTTGTTTTATTTAATCACTTATCAAATGTCATCCTTAGTTCTTGAGCAAGTAAAAGTCTTATTCAGAAAGTTTGTTCTCACATTTAAATTATATGGGATGCTTCCTAGGTTTTCTTCTATCAATTTCAGGGTTTTAGGTTTCATAATAAGACCTTTGACCCACTTGGAGTTAGTTTTAATGCAGTGATTTACAGGGACTAATTTCATTCTTCTACATTTTAATATCCAATTTTCCCAGCACAATTTGTTGAATATGCTTTATTTTCTACACTTACGTTTTTTCATGTTTGTCAAATATTAAGTGCCTGAAGTTACATGTGTTCATGTTGGGATCTTTAGTTTTGCTCCATTAATCTGTGTGTCTGTTTTTCTACATGGACCATATTGTTAAAATTACTATGTCTCTGTAATATTTCTCGAGATGTGGAATGGTAATTCGTCTAGCATTGCTCTTTTTGCTCAGGATTGCTGGGGTTATCTGAGATCGTTTGTGGTTCTATATGAATTTTGGGGTAGTTTTATCGAATACTGTAAAAAATGGGGTGGTGATTTTGAGTGGCATTTCTTTGAATTGATAAAAGTTTTTGGTACAATGTTCATTATAGAAACCCATGAGCATCAGATGTCTCCATTTTCCAGTATGTTTCTCTAACTTTTTCTTCAGAGGTTTAAAGTTTTCAGTATATAGGTCCTTTACTTCTTTGATTAGGTTTACACCTAGATATTTTATTTTTCTTTGCGGTTATCGTGAATGGGAGTGTGTCATTGTTCTTTCTCTGTATGTTTGTTGATAACATATAGAAAAGTAATTAGTTGTGTAAGTTGATTCTGTATCCCGCAACATTCTTAAAACTTGTTTATCATTTCTAGTGCTCTGATTACAGTATTAAAGAGAAGTGGAGTTAGTGTACAGCCTTTTCTCCTCCCTACCAGCTTCAGTGGGATTGCTTCAGATTTTTCCTATATAGAATATTGGTTTTGTGTTCCCTATGTATAGCTTTTGCTATGTTGAGGTATGTAATACTGGATTTATATAAGGAATTTAGGAGTCCTCATTATGTCTTCTTCCCTTCCTCCCTTCCTCTCCCCCTCCCTCTCTTTCTCTCTTTCTTTCTTTCACAGTTTAAGAAAGGTTTGTTGCAGATCTTCTTTAAAAATCTGGATGAGTGGCAGTACATACCATTAATCCCAGTACTCAGGAGGCAGAGGCAGGAGAATCTTTGTGAGTTTGAGGCCAGCCTGTTCTACAGAGCTAGTACCAGGACAACTAGGTAGCCACAAAGAAATCCTGCCTCAAAAAAACAAAAACAAAAATCAAACAAACAAGCAATCAAACAAAAAGAAAACCAAACCAAACCAAAAAGTATAGATGAATTCACCAGTGAAACTGATTTTATTTGGAAGGCTTTTAGTTAGTATTTAATCCACTCATTTTTTTATTGGTCTCTTTTAAAGTTCTGAGTTCTTGATTTGATTTTGGTAGTTAAGTGAAATCTAGAAATTTGTGATCCTTGTTCTTTTTATTTTTAGGTTTTCCAATTTAATAAGAACAAGATTTAGTGCATCCCCTTCTAATATCAGAATTTATTTGTTATCTGTTATATTCTTTTTCTGTTTGTTTCTGTTTTTAAAATTAGATTCTCTCACTTTTTTTGGTTCTTCTTTGATTGGTTGGACAAATATTCAGTCATATTGTTTGTTATCTTCTCAAAGAACTAACTTTTAGATTCACTGATGAATTGTCTTGTTTGCATCTATTTCACTAATTTCTGCTCAGCTTTTTATTACATCCTGCCGTCAAATGGGTTTAGATTTGGTTTGTTCTTGTTTTGAGTTGCATCGTTAAGCCATTTCTTTGTACTCTTTCTGATTTTTTAATATAGTCACTTAAAGTTATAAATTTTCTTCCTAGGATTGTTTTTAAATTTGTCCTAGTGGTTACACTCTGTTGCGTTTCATTTTTGTCTACTTCCCGGAATTTTGAAAATTTTTTCTCTTGATTTCTTCCCTGTCACATTGCACATTCAGTATATGAGTTGTTTTATTTTCTTGAGCTTGTATATTTATTAGAAACTTATTTGCTGTCAATTTTGTTTTACTGCATTAATGTCAGATATGATACATGGATTTATTCCAGTCTTCATGAAGTTGTAAAAATTTCTTTGGTACTCAAGGATATGGTTTATTTAATGAAGCATCCATTTGCTTATGTGTAAAGTGTGTATTCTCTGGTGTTTGGAGAGAATAGTCTATAAATACTTGTTAAGTGTGTCTGATATATAACATTGAATTTTGATATTTCCCTATTGATGTTTCATCCAGCAGACCTTTCTATTAAAGAACGTAATATATTGAAAACACTTACTGTAGTAGCCAATGTTTCCTAGAAGAATAGAATTTGATGAAATTAATGTATTTCTTGGCAGAATGAAGTATATCTCTTTATCTTTCCTGATTAGCTTTTGTTTGAAGTCTGTTTTCCCAGTTATTAAGGTATTAATATCTGCTTGCTTCTTGATTCTATTTAATGGGAGAACATTGCCCTTCTTTGTACTCTATGGTAGTGAAAATCTTTAAAGGTAAGATTTTTTTTATAGACACTGGGTAGATGGATTTTGTTTCTTTATCTAGTCAGTCAGCCTGTACCTTTTCTTTAATAATTTAGGATAAAATTATTTAGAGTTATTTTTGAACAGTATTTTGCAAATTTCTGATATTGGGTAACTGATTTTTAGTATTGTTCTTTGCTTTCTTTCAGATAACATTTTTTTAGTAATTAGGTCTCTGTAATCTTTTCTACGTTCTACTGACTATGCTCATTTCTCTCTTTTATTTATAAAAGTTTATTAATTTATAAAAGTTTCTATTTCCGCCCCTCCTCCCAACACCCTCCCACTCCCCCCACTCCCTCTCCTCCTCCCTCTCCATCCCTAAGAGCAGTCAGAGTTTCCTGCCCTGTGGGAAGTTCAAGTTCCTCCCCCCTTCCTCCAGGTCCAGGAAGGTGAGCATCCAAACAGACTGGATCCCAAAAATCCAGTATATGCAGAGGAAACAAGTCCCAGTGTCATTGTCAATGGCTTTTCAGAAAGACCCCATGCCAGCCACATTCAGAGAATTCGGCCACATTCAGAGAATCTGGTTGGATCACGTACTCGTTCAGTCCCAGTCCAATTGGCCTTGGTGAACTCTCATTGGGTCAGTCCCCTTGTATGAGTGGGTGAACGCACTCCTCACGGTCCTGCCTTTCTTGTTCATGTTCTTCCTCCTTCTGCTCCTCAGTTAGACCTTGGGGGCTCAGTTCAGTGCTCCAGTGTGGGTCTCTGTCTCAATCTCCATCCATCAACGGGTGAAGGTTCCTTCTGGTCTTGCCTTCTTTGCTCACGTTTTCTTTCCTTCTGCTTCTCGTTTGGACCTAGGGAGTTTCTCTCTTTAGCCTGAAATACTGCTTCCTGTACTTTAGGCTGAGTTTGCTGAATAGAAATATGTTTAGGCTTTTTATATCATGGAAAAAAATCTTTTTCTACAATTCTGGTGGATGATTATGTTGACCATATTACTTTGGTCTGACTATCATGGTCTTTTAGGGCTTTAAATGATTTTGCTCTGGGCTTTTATTGAGAAATCAGTAGTTATTTCCATGGGTTTTCCTCTATATGTACTGTCTGTTTTTTTTCTTACAGGTTTCAATACCATTTTATTGTTTTGTTCATTTAGTATTTTAATTATTATATTCTGTGTATTTTTTCTAGCCACATCTCTTTGCTGTTTTGTATGCTTTTTATATTCGTTTGGGTATGCCTTTCCTTAGTTTAGTGAAGTCTACTTCTATTATCTTGTTGACGATCTGGTCTATGCCATTACCTTTTGTTGTTTTTGTGGTTTATTTTGTTTTTTGAGACAGGGCTTCTCTATAGCTTTGGAGCCTGACCTGGAACTAGCTCTTGTAGCCCAGGCTGGCCTCGAACTCACTGAGATCCGCCTGCCTCTGCCTCCTGAGTGCTAGGATTAAAGGCGTGCACAACAACTACCCAGTCTATGCCAATGCCTTTGCATTCTTTTTCCTTATACATGCCTGTAATCCAAAGGCTTGGTATCTTCGTGATGTTACACATTTCTTGAATGTTTCTTTTCTATACTTTTATTTTTAATTCATATCCCTGGCTTATTTCACCTACATTCTCTACCTTTCTGTCAGTTCTTGCTATTCATTCTTCTGCTTGATTTTGAAAGACTTTCCTTTGAGTTTTCAAGTTGGGTTATTGAGCCTCTCAATTCCACCTTCATTTCAGTTTGAGTCCTGTTCAATGTGGCTGGCTATTTATTGAATTCCATTTTCAAGTCCTGGTTGTCTTCAAATTTTCCTCAGCTTTGTTTGTGTTTTCTTAGACATCCCCCAGGAGTCTATTCTCCTTCAATTCTTTCATTTTAACTTCATTAAATTTGTTCTTAGTGTTTCCTTTAAACTACTGGAATTCCTTGATGAAATTTATGATTGTTTCTTAAATTCTGTGTCCTCAGGTTCATCTATGTATTTCTTATTGTCACACAATTTTTTTGAACATCTAGGGTTTAGAGGCAACATCCTGACATGTTTCATAGTGTTTGTGTTTTATTGAGATAAAATCTAGGCAAGTGGATTTCTTTTATTCTAGTTCTGTGTCTGATATGGACAGAGATGGTGGGTCAGAATAGATGATGTGTGGGTGTGTTGAACTCAGGGTAGAAGTGAGTTAGATATAGTGAAGTCAAATAGACAGAGGAGATTGGGCTGGTATATAGGATGTATGTTTTAATCTAGCACTGTAGTGTAGAGATAGATCTGGTGGGAATGTGCAATAAAATGAGTCTTTGAGTTGGGGAACAAATAGGGTGAGTCATATCAGAGGCCTGGGGCTTGATTGCTGTGAATGCAAGGTTTGCCAGACTAGACCAAAGCAACCTTACTTCAGGCTGTCTTTTTGTTTGTTTGTTTGTTATTTTTTTTCTTGAGACATGGTTTCCGTATGTATCCCTGGCTATTCTGTAACTCATTCTGTAGATTAGGTTGGCCTCAAACTCGAGATCCACCTCCCTTGACCTCCTAAGTGCTAGGATTAAATGTGTGCACCACCACTGCCTGGCTACTCCAGCCTCTTGAAGATTTTCATCAAGTAAAAAAGCAGTTTAAGCACAATTAATATGTGCTGTAAAAATTAGCAACACACAAAAAATTTTCTTTTCATAAAGTATATTTTCAAATAAAAAATATTAAAATTACAATGAACAATGTTTGGTAACTATGCCTAGGTAAACTTCAAAAAGAAAAATATATAATCATTGTTTATTTAGCTATGTATTTGTATTCTAAAATTTAGATTTAGCTTATATAAATATTCTAAATTTTAAGTACAACCTACTCTGTCTGTATAATATTACTTGTCTGAGTATGTTTCAGGGCTAACTATCTGGTATTGGATAAAGAGTTGATAGGCTCTTTCCTGAGGAAGGCTCTGCCTCCTGTTATCCACATTCCTCAGGTGCCTATAGTTTTTCTCAAGGTTTGAGACTTTCTGATCTTTTACCCTTCTGCATTAGCATGCTCATTCAAGCTTGCCTTGTTCTCATGTTATTTATACAATCATGTTGGTGATATTTTATGTGTGTAACTTCTCTGAGAGTTTCGAGACACAGTCTCACAGAAAACATTCTTCCTTCATCTCTCACAGTCTTTCTACCGCTTCCTCTACAATGATCCCTGAACCTTCTGTATAGGAGTAGTATTGTAGATCTATCAGTTGGGACTGGGCACCAAAACTCTGCAATTCTATCAGTTTCTGGCTCCTATAATACTTTCTATATGTTGATGAGTGTGAGAGCTACACTTATTTATGGGTATTATTATGCATCTTTGGAATGTAATTCAATATTTGAATGCTTTTTTAGTTATGTAGCAACTGTATGTTCTCCTCTAATATAAATAATTTCATTAAGTAGATGTCAAGATTTCCAGTACTAGATACGATTTCTGTCTTGTTGAGCAGGCCTTAAGTTCAATCAGAGTAATGCTGGTTACTAGTAAAGTATACTTGACACTATTGCACCCTAAGGATTACTGTGTAATGCTGGTCATTGATGTATAATATTTTTTAATACTGATGTTTCTCTGATTATTTAATGTTCAGATGACCAGTATATTGGAGATAGTGTAGTATTTAAAAATTATCTACTATAATAATAGATTGATACTAATATGTGTCTTTCTTGCAGTAGTGTGATTTCTTTGTAAATGAAATTAGGCATACCAAAGTTTGGTTCATATGTGTTTAGAAGAGTAATGTCTTCTTGGTTTACCACTTCCATAATCAGAATGAAGTGTATCTCTTTGTCTCCTCTGATTAGTTTTAGCTTGAAATCTATTTTTTCATATATTAGGGTTTAAATGCCTGTTTACTTCAATTTATAACTCACAATTTATAAACTGAGTGCTAGTATCTATCTCGGCACTCAGAATTTATAGTCAATTTCATTGAATGTTTTAGTCAATGCCAGGTTAAACAATAAGACCTTGTCTCATGACAAACAAGAGCAACAATAAAAACCTAAAAATATATCTGCTGTATAATATACTATTACTATTCCAGATATACATTGAAAGAAAATGAAAAAAATCTTGCCATGGAGGAAACTGCAGGCCCATGTTATTTTACCACTGTTTGCAATAGTGACATACAGAATCACCCTCATCTTATGAATGGATGTGAGAAATGCATTAACTTTTGAGCCTCTGAGTTGTCATTCGCTGCAGTAGCTGTGGGGAAAAAAGACACAGTTGATGCAACTAGATGATGATCACAGTCGTATTTGTTGTGAAGTTGGCACCATGAAGACTCACGTCTTCTTTTGTGACTGCTTTAGAGACCTGCTGATTTTGAAGTTCCTAAGATTTCTTGGGTGATTTATTTATCAGCACATAAATACATGCCATTTCAAAAAGCAGTTGCTATTCTCCAGAATATACACAGCAATAAAAATAGCATACCTATTGAAAATTGCCATAATAACACTTATTCTTGTCCTCACTTTGATTTAAAAGATTACATGCTCACAGATTTAATATGTGTGTGTATGCATACATAATGTTATGCCCAAGTTGAGATCCCCCCAGAGAAACTACCGCAGGAATCCAGTCAATTCCAGAATGCAAAAGTAAGGTTTATTCAGCACGCTCTCCAGCCAGGCTGGGGACTCAACCACTACTCGACACAGCGCAGTAGGGAAGAGATCCCCTCATCATTTGGGTTGACATTATATAGCAAAAACCACAAGCCAAGTTTACTCAGGGTCAAGGGGGGTAGTTTTGCTGAGTACAAGGTATGGACTGCTTCTGTACCCTCTTCCTTCTTAAAGCAGCTACTTCTGCTTCTGTGCATGGCCCTTGCCCTCCCTGTGAGCAGTTATTTTCTGCTCCGGTCTAGACCATAAAGCTGGGTGTTGACAGGGGGCTGGCTTTTGTAAAGTTGGTCTGCACTTTTGTAAAGGTTTCTGTTTCCATCTAACTTGATGCTCCAAAGTTTCTTAAAGTTTTCCATGTCCTTACAATATATATATTAAGAAAGCAGTCCCCTGGACATAGGTTATATATAAAATACTTTATGCATGGTATTTTATTATGTGGAACAATCTACAAATTGTAGCTATTGTTTCCACTTTAATAATGATGATAATGTTTAAAATGTTGAAATAGTATGTACATGGTCTCTCCATAACAAAGGAGAAAAGCCAGCTGTTTAAAGAAGCAGACAGACTCAACGGAGAACTGGTACAGTACATACAAGGCTAGGCATCTTTTTTGTCACTGGTCACTACCAAAATCCTTACTGCATATTTCCTAACTCCTATAGAGTCGTGACAGCTCTAGAACCATGGATCCTATTTCTTTTAAGTATATTCTTTCCTTTATGTTGAAAGTTATGTTTCACTTTAGTTATCCCTTGACACTTCAAAGTTTCCTTTATTCTTTTTCTACAAAGGTGGTGTGATAATTTTCAGGTTACAAAGTTGTGTTTTATACAAGGTGCCCTG
The DNA here is from genome assembly GCF_982192425.1 of Myodes glareolus. Lineage (NCBI taxonomy): Eukaryota > Metazoa > Chordata > Mammalia > Rodentia > Cricetidae > Myodes > Myodes glareolus. The sequence continues at coordinate 115,838,213 of NC_142028.1, read as the reverse complement.
CCTATTGACTTGAATTTTCACCTGCACCCTTTTTTCATATGGATACATCACATTTAGTAGAGACAGAACATTTTATAGAGGAATTCCGTGAGATGTTGCCAACAAATATTTGCCCTATAAATACTATGCTGTTTATGTTGAAAAATATCATGAGCTCTCCTTCAGTGGTAAAGATCTTGTTTCCCTGGACACTCCTTGATATGAGTTCCAATTGGTGCCCGTTAAAAATGAATCATGTGTGAGGGGGACATTTGTGCTATTGGCTATTGGTATATTCAGCGTGGTAAAATATAAATTTGGGTAATCAAGCTCAAGTTACAAGAAACAGTTATAAAGCCAGGTGGTGGTGGCGTATGTCTTTAATCCCAGCACTTGGGAAGCAGAGGCAGGCAGATCTTTGTGAGTTTGAGGCCAGTCTGGTCTACAAGAGTTAGTTCCAGGAGTCGCTCCAAAGCAACACAGAGAAACCTTGTCTAGTAAAAAACAAAAAGAAAGAGAGAGAGAGAGAGAGAGAGAGAGAGAGAGGAGAGAGAGAGAAGAGAAGAGAAGAGAAGAGAAGAGAAGAGAAGAGAAGAGAAGAGAAGAGAAGAGAAGAGAAGAGAAGAGAAGAGAAAAGAAAGAAAAGAAAGGAAAGGAAAAGAAAAAAAAGAAAAGAAAAGAAACAATAATGAAATGAGGAATAGGCATCCATGGGACATTAGCACATAAAAGAAAAACTGAATTTTAGATAAATTTATGTAAATCTAAACACATGTTTGTCTAGTAGTCCTAGTGACAATGATGGGGTCACATTTTCTATTGTACTTTGCCTGGATATATTTCACTGATGTCTGAGAACAAATAAAGCCCTTTTGAAAATAGAAGAAAGAGTGGAGGACATGGATATTGTTGGTATATTGAATCCTCCTCCTTGATCTCTTACTTCTATCTGATCCATGTTTTGTCTGAAACTGCAGCCCACTATATCCATCTTCTGGAAGAATTTAGCGAATGAAATGCAGGTGGTTTATTTAATGAGGACAAAGAAGCAGGAACATGTCATTTTTACTCTCTCATTGATCTATGCTCTGGTGTTGGGAATATTTTTCTCCTTCCTTCTTTATAGGTCTACCTTTCATAAGTTCATACCTGGATTTCATTTGTCAGTGAAGTATGGAAGGAGGAACAACTTTTCACTTCTGTTGATCTCTTGGAACTAAATCTATGTCAATCATTTCAATATGCCCACCGTGAATATAACATTCCTTCTTCAAAACCTCTTCACTATGTTTAACTTTGTTTCTTCTCAACATCATGACTATTGCTGCTGAATAATCCTCTGTACACTGTGAATTTGTTAATAAAAATGTTGATTGACCTAGAACAAGCCAGAATAAGAATAGGTGGGAAAATCAAACTAAAAATGCTCGGGGAAAAGAAGGACAGAGTCAGAAATGCAAGCCATCCACCCGGGAAGCAAAACATACTAGAGGACAGATAAAGCCACGCGCCACATGGCAATACACAGATGAATAGAAATGGGTTAGTTTAAATGTAAGAGCTAGTTAGTTTAAAAAAAACTGAGCTATTGGATAAGGATTTGCAATTAATATAAGTCTCTGTGTGTTTGAGACCAGGAAGTTAGAACAGGAGAACTCTGCCTACAGACTATTGGACAAATATTTCCTTTCTTCAACAAAAACTGTCTAGCACCTTCTGAAGTGATACTTTCTTAGCAATCATGATGACTTCAATTTTGCCTAGTCCCAGCACCAAAACTAGCTGTTTTTGTTTATTTATTTTATTTTTCTTATTTTTCTTTTGTCAGTAGAAAAATAACTTCACCAGTTTCACAGAAACAAAAGCAAATAGTATCTATTTAAAATTTTATAGGTGTTGCTCAGCTACAGGGTGAATTCTGTGTGTCCCTGGAACTCTACTTTGTATCTCTTACTTTAGGGCAAAATATACCAATGGTCTTCTGTAGTTACCAAAGTTTCTTCCCTTCTCTCCTGGCGATTCGCAGAGACGTGTGACCTCCGGCTTCCTGGAGTCTCTGCACTAGCTCTGGCTTGAGGGGATAACTTAGCAAGAACCTGGTTCTCTTTGTTATGGTGATTCCACTTGTATTCAAGGTCTTAGCAGTGGGCCAATGGCCTGGCTCCCCAGATTACCCTGCCCGAGGCGCCGGGAAGGCTTTAATCTTCCTCCTGCTCCTGGATGGGAGGAGGCCTTGCATTTTCGATTCTTCTAGCCCACTGATATAAATACCTGTCTTGAGTTTAATAAAGTTGCTATTTACTCTTGTAGATGAGCCAGGTCTCTTTGTGTGTGTGTGTCTTCTTTTCCAACCCTCAGGACAATCGTCCCTTCTCGTGGGCCCGAGTTCAGGAAGTGCGCAGCCTGGGTCGGGCGTGGGTATCCATTGGGAAGTGCAGACTCTTACAGTCTTCCTTCTTACATCCCATAAGGGTTGCATTAGGATTGCATCATGTGCTCATGATAAGCTTTCCAGTATCACATTTATGGTTTTGCAATACTCATGTTCCTATATGTCTCAGACAACTTTGGAAATTTTAATTTAGCTGTCTGTAACAAAATTTATAAAGAGTTGAAATTCTATCTCTGAATTAAGAAAAAAAAGTCTGACTCAGTATATCTTATGCCAGTCCTGAAGGTCGGTATTTATGGTATCTATTACCTATAAATAATGTGAGAATTATTATAGTAATAAAAGTTGCTGTTCCAAAAAATGGGCATATTAAGAGTGACTAAATTATGGTGACATTGAGATCAGAGGTTATATCCAAAGCTTCACTGCAAACCAGTGGAAAGTTACCACCAATTTGACTGTAAAGTTACACAAGGAACTTCAGAAACATTAGGAACAGGAAAAATCCTAAACATGTAAGGACTGAGCAAGATTGTGTTGATTCAAAGCTCAAAACTGGCAGCATTCCTACTTATTATTTTCTAGTCTACACCTGAGAAAACTCCTACTGCAATTAAAACCTTAAAGTATAAAATAAAAATGTACAATTTCTCTACAAATACTTAAGAATACACCAAAATGGGAAAGACCTCTACAACAAAAATTTCAAGGCACTGAAGCATTAGATTAAAGAAGATACTGATTGCTGGAAAGATCTTTCATGTTCTGTATACACAATAATTCTGTATTGGCAGAATTAATAATGTAAAAATGACTATATTACCAAAAGTAATTTAGGAATTTAATAAAATATCTATCAAATTTCCAAAGTCATATTTAGCTGATTTAGAAAAGAAAATTCAAGATTTCACAAGCAACCACAAAAGACCATAAATAGCTAAAGTAGTTCTGAGAAATAAGTACAATACTGGGAGTATTGTGATGCCGAACATCAAGTTGTACTGGAGTCCTATAGAGATAAAGATAGCCTGGTACTGACATAAAAATAAGTGGACCAATGGAATGAAATGAAGTAGAAGGCTGAGAAATAAGATGGCAAAATTATGCCCTCTTTATTTTTTAACAAAAGAGGCAAAAATCTATAATGGAAAGATAAGCCTATACATAAGACAAATGGCGCTGGCAAAAACGAATCTCTATGTACAGAAGATGAAAGCAGATTCATGTATTTCACCTTGTGAAAAACCAATTCTCCTTCTTTCCCTTAAAACGTCAAAGGGCAAATGACATCTGGGCAGCAGTGTAGGGGTGTAGTGTTGCCAAGAGAGGAGTAGAAAGGCAGGGGATGAAGAGAACTTGAAAGGATGCACCTGTGTCTTCTGAGAATTCTACAGTAGTCTTAGTGGCCACTGTCATGGCCTATCTGTGGTCATGGTTGCAGGACATAAGAAGTAAAATTCAAAGAGAAAAAATGGATCCTCTTTGCTGAGTAGCACTGTCTGGTCAAGAAAATCACATTCATCCCTAGAGAAGAAATTCCTATTGTCCTTGACCAACCAGAAATCAGAGATTATTGATTTTTGTTTTCTGTAAATGTCACTAACCTGTAAGATTCTAAAGATTCTGTCTCGGGGCTAGGGAGACGGCTCAATGGTTAAGAGCACTGGCTGCCCTTCCAGAGGTCCTGAGTTCAATTCCCAGCAACCACATGGTGGCTCACAACCATCTGTAATGAGATCTAGTGCCCTCTTCTGGCGTGCGGGCATACATGGAGGCAGAATGTTGTATACATAATAAATAAATAAATCTTTTTTTAAAAGAAAAAAAGATTCTGTCTCTGCAGAAGCTGACATGGTCTGGACAGTGGACAAGGTTCAAGGATTTTTGTCACTCTTGGGAACTGCAGTGATCATCCTGGTCTTCGTTAAGTGCTCTAAGAAGGTAGCCACTGCCATCTGAGGGGCCATAATCTTGGCCAAGTTTCCCATTTCCCATGTCTGGAGAGGTTATTAGGAGAATAAGATTGACAAGCGCATCCTAGGTCGCAGAAGGCGACTGACTATTATGTCTCTGTGCAGGTGTGCCTCAGCCCTGACTCCAGAGGCACAGGCCTTGTCTGGGCTCCTGTGCCCAAAAAGCTGCTGCTGCTGCCAGATATTGATGACAGCCAGCTAAGGACTGCACTGCACCCTGGACAACTTTGCAAGAACAATTTAGGTGCTGTCTCCAAAACCTACAGTTTTCTAACCCCCAACCTCTGTAAATAGAATTTATTCACTGAGTCTCCCTATCAAAAATACACTGGTGACCTTTTGAAAACTACACCAACTTCTCCAGAGGCTGCAGCTATGGCTACTATATAGAGTTTTTATATTAGGAAAAAAAAGTGAATTAAATCTGAAAAAAATCAACTCAATATGGACCAAAAAAAATCCTAATTTAAAATCAGAAATGCAAAAAAAATATCAGAAATGTTGAAATGTCTGGAAGAAAACATAGTGAATATTATTCAAGAACGTAGGATGGACAAGAGTTTTCTGAACAGACATCAGAAACAGAAAAAATAGGTCCAAGAATCAACGGATGAGACTACAGGAAAATAAGGTTTATGTACAGCTTAAGAAACTATCAGGCAAACACACAGACATCCCACAGAATCAAGATTTATCAGTTTAATTCAGACAAGGGGATAATATCCAAAATTTACAAAGAATTGCAAAAATTACATTTCAAGGATATAAATCTGCTATTCAACAAATGACCTGAAAAATTTAATAAATAATTCTGAAAAATAAATAGAAATACAAATGGCTAGTAACTATTTTGAAAAGTAATCTTTATCCCTAATCATCAGGGAAAGGTAAATTGAAACTATTTTGAAATGTAATCTTATCTCAATTAAACTGTTTTTCACCAAGAAATTTGAGGAAGGACAAAATACAGGTAAGGACACATGAAATGTGAAACATAATATAAAGCTGAATATAAATTTGTTTTGTTAGTTTTACCTCTGTCACTGAGGTTTTCATGTGTATAATTTAAGTGTAATTAATAGTTAAGTTTAAAAACTCAGTATGAAATGTCACAGCTTCAGAATTTCTGTTCTAACATCTATCATCACCAAAGACTTTAATTCTCATGATATCAATACATATTGTTGATTAAAAATAGATACACCGTAAAAGAATATCTTATAAGAAAATGAAATTAGATATTATGTGTTATTTTCTGAAAAGGTAGAAAAATGTTGGCTTATTCATCAAATTAAACTTTAGCCCCCCAAACCCAGCTCGTCCTTCGTGAACAATCAGAATACTGGATGGCCATGGGCAGAAGTTTTGAAAGGACTGTGTAATTTTGTTTTTTCTTGAAGCAAAATTGTAGAACCACAAAATTGCCTGAACACTCTCAGGTTCTAACTTTTAAAGAGAATGTACTTGATTCTAGGGCAAAACAATCTAGAAATAAAATCTAGATTTCTTTTTGAGGAATATTAGTTCTAAAAGACTCCATTGTACTTCTCCACCCTTTCTGTGATTTAAATACCTGAAATCCAAGAAATGTTTTACATGCTAATTAAGCAGCCCGCTCCTGAGCTGTACTTCCAGTCATTCATAAATTAAAAGCATTTCTAGTGCCGTGGCAGTTTTAAAGATCAAATGCTTTCTTTTTTCACTATTTCTGAAACTTCTAGAATGAGGAGTCCCCAGTAGTTTTCATAACCGTTAAATTAGTTAAGAAACATCATAGCTTTGTAGTTTTTATATCTAAAGACACTCAGGAGTTATCACTCTCCTGGAAGAAATCATACTCAAAAATGATCCAAGATGTGAATGTGCTTCTGGGCCATTGGAAGAAGTAAATTAAATTTCCACTCTTTTGATAAGAAATTACTCCATCTTCTCTGCCTCATGGTTTGTCCCTGAATATTTATCTTCTGTTCTTGATGTTCATTTCACATAGTAGAAAATTCTGTTATTTCTTTCTCTAAGAAAGCAAATTAAAAAGACCTGTTAATCTTGTAACAGGTCTGTGGAAGTTTCAAAGCAACTTTGGAATTACTAATTATATAGTGATTTCTGATAAACCAGCAGTGTGTGTGCTTGGGGGAAGAATGAGAAGTTACAGATTTATGACTGAGGCCCTTCTCTTCTGAGAATATAAATGGGAATAAAAATAAACCAGTATCACGTTTTCTTTGCTTGACATTCTGCTTTTTTTTTTATTCTTAACAATTAAATCTATGTTCTCAACAATCAAAAGTAAAAAAATACCAGAGCAATCTTAGCATCCCGAGCTATACATTAATACAAAGAGCTACTGTAATTTTTATTTACATCAATTTCATGTAGGAATGATACTTAAAAGAAAAAAAGAAAAAGTTTTCTTTTTTATACTCCCAAAAGGGAAACATACACAAAATTGGCTTTTTTTTCCTTTTGGATGACTTTCTTATTTTTTTTTTAATTTACTTATTTATTTATTTATAAAAATTTCCACTTTCTCCCCTACTCTCAATACCCTCCCAATCCCCCCACTCCCTCTCCTCCTTCCTCTCCAGTCCTAAGAGCACTCAGGGTTTCCTGCCCTGTGGGAAGTTCAAGTTCCTCCTCCCTCCCTCCAGGTCTAGAAAGGTGAGCATCCAAACAGACTAGGATCCCAAAAAGCCAGTACATACAGACGAAACAAGACCCAGCGCCATTGTCAATGGCGTCTCAGTCAGCCCCCATGTCAGCCACATTCAGAGAATCCGGTTTGATCACATGCTCATTCAGTTCCAGTCCAGCTGGCCTTGGTGAGCTCTCATTAGATCAGTCCCCATGTATCAGTGGGTGAATGCACCCCTCGCGGTTCTGACTTTGTTTTTTATGTTCTCCCTCCTTCTGCTCCTCATTTGGACCTTGGGGGCTCAGTCCAGTGCTCCAATGTGGGTCTCCATCTCTACCTCCATCCATCGTCGGATGAGGGTTCCCTCTGATCCTGCCTTCCATGCTCATGTTCTCCCTCCATCTGCTTCTCATTTGGACCTAGGGAGTAAAGTCCAGTGTTCCAATGTGTGTCTCTGTCTCTAGCTCCATCCATTGGCAGATGAAGGTTCTATGATGATTTGCAACATATTCATCAGTATGGTTATGGACCAAGGCCAGTTCAGGCACCCTCTCCTCTGCTGTCCAGTGAACAATCTGGGGACCTCTCCTTGGGCCAGGGAACCCCTCCAGAATCAAGTCTCATGCAAACCCTAAAATGGCTCCCTGAGTTGAAATATATACCTCCCTGCTCCCATAACCATCCTTCCTCCCTCCCCCATCCCTTTCCCCCAAGCTATCCCCAATCCTCCCCGTCTCCCTTCTCTCTAGCCCTCTCCCTTTACTTCCACCCTTCCATACACACCCTCCCCCCCCCCCCCCCGTGCATCCAAGTTTTCTTGGCAATCTTGTCTACTTCCAACATCCAGGAGGATAACTATATGATTTTCTTCAGGTTCACCTTCTTATTTAGCTTCTCTAGGATCACGAATTATAGGCTCAAAGACCTTTAATTAAGGCTAGAATCCACTTTTAAGTGAGTACATAGCATATTCCTCTTTTTGGGTCTGGGTTACCTCACTCAGTAAAGTGTTTTCTATTTACATCCATTTGCATGCAAAATTCAAGATATGAGTAAAACTCTAATGTGTATATGTTCTACACCTTCTTTAACGATTCTTCTATTGAGGGGCACCTAGGTTGTTTCCAGGTTCTGGCTATTACAAATAGTGCAGGTATGAACATAGTTGAACAAATGCATTTGTGGTATGATAGGGCATCTCTTGGGTATATTCCCAAGAGTGGAATTGCTGGGTCCTGAGGGAGGTTGACTCCCAGTTTCCTGAGAAACCGCCACACTGATTTCCACAGTGACTGTACAAGTTTGCATTCCCACCAAAAATGGATGAGTGTTCCCCCTACTCCACATCCTCTCCAGCATAGGCTATCAATGGTATTTTTGAGTTTAGCTATTCTGACATATGTAAGATGGTATCTCAAGTTGTTTTGATTTGCATTTCCCTGATTGCTAAGGAGGTTGACCATGACCTTAAGTGTCTTTTGGCCATTCGAAGTTCATCTGTTGTGAATTCTCTGTTCAGTTCAGTACCCCATTTTTTTAAATGGGTTAATTAGAGTTTTAGTGCCTAGTTTCTTGAGTTCTTTGTATATTTTGGAGATCAGACCTTTGTCTGATAAAGGGTTGGTGAAGATTTTCTCCCAGTCAGGTAGCCTTTTTGTCTTACTGACAGTGTCCTTTGCTTTACAGAAGCTTCTCAGTTTCAGGAGGTCCCATTTATTCATTGATTCTCTTATTGTCTGTGCTATTGGGGTTCTACTTAGGAAGTGGCCTCCTGTGCCTCTGTCTTGTAAACTACTTTCCACTTTCTCTTCTATAAGGTTCAAAATGGTCAGATTAATGTTGATGTATTTAATCTATTTGGACTTGAGTTTTGTGCATGGTGATAGACATGGATCTACTTTCATTCTTCTACAGGTTGACATCCAGTTATGCCAGCACCATTTGTTAAAGATGCTTTCCTTCTTCCATTGTATACCTTTAGCTCCCTTGTCGAAAATCAGGTGTTCATAGGTTTGTGGGATAATATCCGGGTCTTCTATTCGATTCCATAGGTCGACTTCTCTGTTCTTATGCCAATACCAAGCTGTTTTCAATACTGTCGCTCTGTAATACAGTTTGAAGTCAGGGATGGTAATGCCTCCAGAAGTTCCTTTATTGTATAAGATTGTTTTGGCTATCCTGGGTTTTTTGTTTTGCCATAGAAACTTGATTATTTTTCTCTCAAGGTCTTTGAAGAAGTTTGATGGGATTTTGATGGGGATTGCATTGAATCTATAGATTGCTCTTGGTAGAATTGACATTTTTACTGTGTTGATCCTCCCAATCCAAGAGCAAGGGAGATCTTTCCATTTTCTGGTATCCTCCTCAATTTCTCTCTTCAAAGACTTAAATTTCTTGTAAAATAGGTCTTTCATTTCCTTGGTTAGAGTAACCCCAAGATATTTTATGCTATTTGTGGCTATCATGAAAGGTGATGTTTCTCTGATTTCCCTCTCTGCTTCTTCATCCTTTGTGTATAGGAGGACAATCGATTTTTTGGAGTTGATCTTGTAGCCTGTCACATTACTAAAGGTGTTTAGCAGCTGTAGGAGTTCTTTGGTAGAGTTTTTTGGGGTCGCTTATGTACACTATCATATCATCTGCAAATAACGAAAGTTTAACTTCATCCTTTCCAATTTGAATCCCCTTAATCCCCTTATGTTGTGTTATTGCTATTGCTAGAACTTCAAGCACTATATTGAAGAGGTGTGGAGAGAGTGGACAGCCTTGTCATGATCCTGATTTTAGTGGAATGGCTTTGAGTTTCTCTCCATTCAATTTGATGTTAGCTGTCGGCTTGCAGTAAATAGCTTTTATTATATTTAGGTATGATCCTTGTATCCCCAATCACTCCAACACCTTTATCATAAAGGGGTGTTGAATTTTGTCAAATGCTTTTTCAGCATCCAATGAAATGATCATATGGTTTTTTCTTTCAGTTTATTTATATGATGGATTACATTGATAGATTTGTGTATGTTGAACCAGTCCTGCATCTCTGGGATGAAGCCGACTTGATCATAATGATAATTTCTCTAATGTGTTCTTGGATTCGGTTTGCCAGTATTTTATTGAGAATTTTTGCGTCGATGTTCATGAGTGAGATTGGCCTGTAATTCTCTTTCTTGGTTGTGTCTTTATGTGGTTTTGGTATCAGAGTAACTGTAGCTTCATAAAAGGAGTTTGTCAATGACTCTTCTGTTTTTATATTGTGGAATACATTAAGGAGTATAGGTATTAGCTCTTCCTGGAAGTTCTGGTAGAATTCTGCATTGAAACCATCTGGTCCTGGGCTTTTTTTGGTAGGGAGATTTTTGATAACAGCTTCTAATTTTTCGTGAATAACAGGTCTATTTAGATTGTTCACCTGTTCTTGGTTCAACTTTGGTATATGGTACTTATCTAAAAAAATGTCCATTTCTTTTACATTTTCCAATTTTGTGGCAAACAGGCTTTTGTAGTAAGATCTAATGATTCTCTGAATTCCCTCTGTGTCTGTGGTTATGTTCTCCTTTTCATTTCTGATCTTATTAATTTGCATGTTCTCTCTCTGCCGTTTGATTAGTTTGGATAGGGGTTTGTCAATCTTGTTGATTTTCTCCAAGAACCAGCTTTTTGTTTCATTGATTCCTTGGATTGTTTTTTGTGTTTCTATTTTGTTGATTTCAGCCCTCAGTTTGATTATTTTCAGTCTTCTGCTCCTCCTGGGTGAATCTACTTCTTTTTTTTCTAGAGCTTTCAGGTATGCTGTTAAGTCTTCAATGTTTTCTTTCTCCGTTTTTTTTTTAATTGAACACTTAGTGCTATGAACTTTCCTCTTAGCACTGCTTTCATAGTGTCCCATAGGTTTGAGCATGTTTTTTTTTAATTTTCATTAAATTCAAGGAAGACTTTAATTTCTTTCTTTATTTCTTCCTTGACTGAGGGGTGATTCAGTAGTTGACTGTTCAGCTTGCAAGAGTTTGTTGGCTTCCTGGTGGTAGCATTGTTGTTGAATTCTAACTTTAATCCATGGTGATCTGAGAAGACACAGGTGGTTACTAATATTTTTTTGTATTTTTGGAAGTTTGCTTTGTTACCGAGTTTGTGGTCAATTTTCGAGAAGGTTCCCTGAGCTGAAGAGAAGAAGGTATATTCTTTCCTATTTAGGTGGAATGTTCTATAGATGTCTGATAAGTCCATTTGATTCAATACCTCCAATAAGTTTCTTATTTCTCTGTTTGGTTTCTGTCTGATTGACCTGTCAATTGGTGAGAGAGGTGTGTTGAAGTCTCTTACTATTAGTCTGTGTGGTTTGATGACTGCCTTGAGTTCTAGAAGTGTTTCTTTTACATAAGTGGGTGCCTTTATATCAGGGCATAGATATTCAGGATTGAGACTTCCTCCTGATCAATTATTCCTGTTATGAGTATGAAATGTCCTTCTCCATCTCGTCTGATTGATTTTAGTTTGAAGTCAACTTTTTTAGATATTAGAATGGCCACACCCACTTGTTTCTTAGGATCATTTGCTTGGAAAAGCTTTTCCCAACCCTTTACTCTGAGTAGGTGTCTATCTTTGTGGTTGAGGTGTATTTTTTGTAAACAGCAGATTTTTGGATCCTGTTTTCGTATCCAATCTCTAAGTCTGTGCCTTTTTATAGGTGAATTGAGTCCACTGATATTAAGTGATAATAATGACCAGTGGTTGTTGACTCCGGTTATTTTCTTTTTTTTTTTGGTGGGGGGGGTAGTAGAGTGTGTTTGTTTCCCTTCTTTGAGTTTTGCTTTGAAGGGTCGCTAGATGTCTGAGTTATTGTAGGCAGTATTTCCAATGTTGGCTTCTTTGGTTTGTGATTTGCCTTCTAATACTTTCTGTAAGGCTGGATTTGTGGCTACATATTGTTTACATTTTTTTTTATCCTGGAATATTTTGTTTTCTCCATTGATAGTGAATGATAGCTTGGCTGGGTATAGAAGTATGGTCTTGCATCCATGGTCTCTTAGTTTCTGCAGTACCTCTATCCAGGACCTTCTGACTTTCATGGTTTCCATAGAGACGTCCAATGTAAGTCTGATAGGTTTACCTTTATAAGTTACTTGACCTTTTTTCTTTGTAGCTCGTAATATTCTTTCTTTAATCTAAATGTTTTGTGTTTTGATTATTATATGGTGAGGGGATTTTTTTTTCATCCAGTCTATTCGGTGTTCTATATGCTTCTTGAACCTTCATAGGAATATCATTCTTTAGGTTGGGGAAGTTTTCTTCTATAATTTTGTTGAATATATTTTCTGGGCCTTTGATCTGCAATTCTTCTCCTTCTTCTACCCCTATTATTCTTAGATTTGGTTTTTTTTGTTGTGTCCCACATTTCCTGAATTTTTTTGATGAGAATTTGTTGGATTTGCTATTTTCTTTGGTCAGAGCGTTTATTTTCTCTATGCTGTCTTCAGAGTCTGAGAGTCATTCTTCTATCTCTTGTATTCTATTGTTTATGCTTGTTTCTGAAGTCTCTGTTCGGTTACCTAGATTTTCCATAGCCAGCCAGCATTCGGTTTGTGTTTTCTTCATTGCCTCCATTTCAATTTTCAAATCTTGAAATGTTTCCATTTCCTGTTTGATTGTTTTTTCTTGGTTTCCCAGGGATTTACTCATTTCTTCAAACTTTTTGTTATACGTCTCTTCCATTTCTTTACTCATTTCTTCAATCTTTTTGCTATACTTCTCTTCCATTTCTTTATGGCAGATTTTCACCTCCTGTTTAAGCTCCTCTACTATTTTCATAAAGTTCCGCTTAGGGTCTATTTCTTCTATTTCTTCTGGAGTCGGGTGTTCAATTCTTCTAGTTTCATTATCCGTGGATTCTGGTGATGTCATGTTGCCTTTCAGGTTGTTGGAGGAATTCTTGCATTGGTGCCTGCCCATCTCTTCCTCTCTAGATGGGACTCCTCAGCACTCTCTGGACAGAACTCCTCAGCACTTTGGGTAGAACTCCTCAGCACTCTGGATAGAACTCCTCAGCACTGAAATAAGGACATCTGCTATTCCAAGGACACAGGAGACAAAAGGGCGACAGTGGGGGCAGGAAAGATTCCAGGGGAACACCGAAGATCCTGCCACAGAAACTGAGGGGGGGGACTGTGCTCTCTTCCGGGACAGTCTGCCCCGAGTAGCACACTCACCTCTGGATAGAACTCCTCAGCACTGAAATAGGGACAGCTGGTATTCCAAGAACACAGGAGACAAAAGGGCGACAGTGGGGGCAGGAAAGATTGATTTTCTGCTTTCTTAAGGTCAGTGACACATTATTGCACATGTGGAATCTGAAGGACAACATTATGGGACAGAAGTGAAAAGACTAGGATTGATTGGTTCAAAGAAAATTTTATCTTGAATTTCTGTCATCTATATCCTGCATTATTTTTTAATTATTCATATTTTAATTTTGAAAACAGAGAAAAACTCTCATTTTTCAGATTCAGCATTTAAAATTTCATTATTTTATTACTCTCTGGGTAGCCCTTTTAATCTTATCCACCTTAATTTAATAGTGAATTGAAAGTTACTAAACAAAGGATTTTAAAAAGTTGTGCTGAATTGAGTTTTATTTCATGGTGTGATATGAAGAATTTCAAAGTTTCACAAAGACAAAAATGGTTTCTGTCTCAACAATTGAACAAATTTTTATGAATTTGTCATTATTAAAAATTTTAAATAGTCATCCTATTATTCAAATAGGGCATATATAATATCTGTTTTATTGGTCTTCTACATGGAATAGTGTAAGGAGCCTGAACAGGTTCCTTGTTTCCTCAGCTACATATATTTGTTAGTAATATGGAATACACTGTACAGTATATTTCCTTCTACTTCAGTGCTGTTAACATAAGCGAAGCTAATAAAACTTTTGAAAGGAAATTATATCTCCTTCTATTCATTCAAAGCATATATCCATTATGATTTACCAAACTTTAGCTATATTGTAGCAAAGAACATGCCAACATATGCTACATGGCTATATTTCTTTCTTCTTCTGCACAACCCTCATGGAGATATGAGTAACTCACCTTAGTTTTGGTCTTCATCTATCATTTTAAAAGTGGTATAGCCTCCAAACTGAATATTGCTTATACTATGATACAAGGCACACTGAAACTTTTCTTAGCTCTTAGAGCTTCTGTTTCAATGGGACATATATCACTTCTGCTTACAGTTCATTTGTCAGAATTAGTCACATAGCCCCTTTTAAATTCTATGACACAGAGAAGTATAACTTTTTGGAAATAGGCAGTGGAATAAATAAAATATTTTAAAAATGTTAATATATTTTCCACAGAGGTGTAATGATTGGTAGAGAGACATACTGGCAAAGAACAGAGGCTGTATATACGTATATGTAAATCCTTCCAACCTAAGGCCAGGCACTTAGCAGCCATTATTCATTACTTCCCTGTCTCTGCTAACCTTGGGTGTGATTAAATTAATTGGTTAAGGAAAGCTGGGATGTGTTTCATGTGATTAATGCCTTGGAAAACAATTGCAGTAGATTGCATTGATTCGTTTCATTTTACATACTTGAAATTAGAGGCTTATGAAGTCTGCATGCAAATTTATGCAAAGTGAGATGCAAATTCACATTTTGAGCCTTGAGCCCTGGCACTCCCCTTCCCACAGGAAGAACTACACCACTGAATATGCATGTGCTGCATATGGTGCTGCTCTTTTCAAACAGCAGCTAGCGCTGGCAGCCAAACAAATCCCAAAGACCTCCACTGAGCACCACAGTTTAAAGCCATTTATAAACAAAAATTGATCTCCAAAGTCATAGGGTTTTCAAGGTCAACACTTTTAAGAAAGATCTGGGCTAGCAAATACAGGATCCCATGTCTCCTGAACCCTGCTGTGTAGTAGACCGGAGTGGGATATGCTTACTACACAAAAGAAATACTTGCAGAACACACCCTGGAAATTCATTGTTTTGATTGCTTCTAGTGATCACTTGGCTGGCTGGATCTAATAAATCTTCATTGCGACAGGCCTGTGCCCATGTGTGCTGAAATGCTTCTCCCCCATTTTGACACATCAGTGGGAGACTCTGGTTCCAAGATTCAGAAGGGGACTAATTACTAAGATGTTCTTAAAGACAAGAAAGAATTTTGCACCTGAGTGCTTACAAGTCAAGCATAGGGAAAAAAATTAACCACTTTCAGGAATACCAATTAGAAGCAATATTATCTTGATTGGCCTGCAAACACCCAAATGATTCACTGAGTGCATTCTGGTCTTGTGAGGCCCTAATTCTGCTTTCTTATTAAGAATGCATAAAATATTTTGGTGACTGTTTATGAATAAACATATTTGCAATAGAGCCTCATGTGCATTTTTCTATGTTGATCTAATTAAGTCAACACTTAGTTATTTAATTATTTATTCATTTGCCAAATATGTTTATTATTTCCTTTGTACCTGAAAGACACCTAGAAGAACAAGGATAAATGATATGTATGTTCTGCCCTTCAGGAGCAGGGCCTAGTGAGCTAACGAAGGGTTTTATCATATCTCTGTCATTGTTTCCTGAATTTTCTAAGTGTTTATGACTCACTCAGAAATTACTCAGGAGAAATAAGACTGGTTGAATCATTCAGTCTACACAGTATTTATATAAAATTCTATTCTGGAAAAGATTTTTAGCTATAATTGAGATTTTTAGTCACTTTGATGCAAAAAAAGTGGCTTTTTAAAAAGACATTTTTTATCATTTTGAACCTTGTTTATGTATGTGCCTGTGTAGGGATATGTGCATATGACTCCAGGTGCGCTCAGGAGTCAGAGGTTTTGGAACTATTGAGGTTCTAGTGACAGGCAACTAGGAGACCAGCAATATGGGTACTTGGAATGGAATTTGAGTCTTCAGGAAGAATAGTTCATGCTTTTAACCACCTATCCATTTCTCCAACCCAACAACTGTGCTTCCGAGGCCCCTAGAATATACCAGCAGTGGTATTTGATCTGCAAGTTTCTAAGATTTTTCTCATGATTTATAGATATTTTACTTGTAAAATTTTTCAAAAGCAAAGTAAAAATAGGAAATATTTTGTTGACTGTAGAATGGCCAATGGGTTGAGACCTATGTTTCCTCTTACTGTCTTTGGGACAAGGTCTAAAGACAATGAAAATTAGCCTCTCAGTGACAGTTATCAATATAATAGATGAAAATAAGAATCTGTAAAGCTAAAAATCTAAGGGAGAAACAGTGATCAGAAATGACTGTTATTGAAGAAAGTAACAATAACTATTATTATAGCACTGGCTATGCATCAAGAATTTATGTATTTATTAAATACTGGGATAAGAAAATTTATTGTAATATCATCCATCCATCCATCATGATCATTTTACAGATAAGAAGATGAAGGCATCATTATATAAAAGAGGGTAATAAATATTCAGTTTGGTTCCAGAGTCTTTTTTTCCCCCTATCTATTAATAATCTGCCTAGAGATAGGTTCTTTTCTCCAGATGAGACCCACACTAATTGAAGGCCAGAAGTAGTCACAATCTGATCCTGAGAAACAATAGAACTCTTCTCATGATTTATATATCTAATGATTATTGCTAACCCAACCCAAAAATCATAGAGAACACCTCTTTTTTTATTACTTTGAATAAAAAAATACCCATAGAAGACTAGGGATACTGATTCGTTGGTAGAGTGCTTGCCTAGCATGTATAAAGTCTCATGTTAGAGAGAATGTGGACCAAGACATCAGCTCAAGCACTAGGGATTATCCTGGTCTCATTGTTAGTGGCCCTACAGACTTCCCAAGCCTCACAACTGTCCCTGACATTCAGTGGGCCTAGTTTGGTCCTTTGCTGTTTCCCCCACTATCAGTACAGAGTCAGTGATCTCTCACAAGCAGAGAAAGCTAATAAAAATCAGCTGTTTATGTGAGTATCACCATCATGGTCTTGACCCCTTTGCTCATATCATTGCTCCTCCCTCTCTTGGACTAGTTTCTGATAGCTCAGCACAGTGTTTTGCTGATGTGGTATTCCACTCTGTATGCTATGAAAGACCTGATTACCAACGTTCCCCAGCAGTAGGAAGTAGTTTATAGAACAATGTCCTAATTCCCTAAATTACTGTTTATAAATGTTTGTTTACATTTAAAAGGGAATATGCTATAGATATGAACACTTTACATTGGTATGGATCTTCATCTATTGATACATATTTAAAGTCAATTTTGTTATATGTATTTTTCCTCTTGTTTAAGGTATTGTATTTGTGCAGCTCATTTAAAAATGTAATATATATTTAAGAAGTACAGGTTAACACAAAGACACAACCAAGAAAGAGAATTACAGGCCAATCTCACTCATGAACATCGACGCGAAAATTCTCAATAAAATACTGGCAAACCGAATCCAAGAGCACATTAGAAAAATAATCCAATATGATCAAGTCGGCTTCATTCCAGAGATGCAGGGCTGGTTCAACATATGCAAATCTATCAATGTAATCCATCATATAAATAAACTGAAAGAAAAAAAACCATATGATCATCTCACTAGATGCTGAAAAAGCATTTGACAAAATTCAACACCCATTTATGATAAAGGTGTTGGAGAGACTGGGGATACAAGGATCATACCTAAATATAATAAAAGCAATATACAGCAAGCCGACAGCTAACATCAAACTGAATGGAGAGAAACTCAAAGCCTTTCCACTAAAATCAGGAACGCGACAAGGCTGTCCACTCTCTCCATACCTCTTCAATATAGTGCTTGAAGTTCTAGCAATAGCAATAAGACAACATAAGGAGATCAAGGGGATTCGTATTGGAAAGGATGAAGTTAAACTTTCGTTATTTGCTGACAATATGATAGTTTACATAAGTGACCCCAAAAACTCTACCAAAGAACTCCTACAGCTGATAAACACCTTTAGTAACGTGGCAGGATACAAGATCAACTCCAAAAAATCAGTGGCCCTCCTATACACAAAGGATAAAGAAGCAGAGAGGGAAATCAGAGAAGCATCACCTTTCATGATAGCCACAAATAGCATAAAATATCTTGGGGTTACTCTAACCAAGGAAGTGAAAGACCTATTTGACAAAAACTTTAAGTCTTTGAAGAAAGAAATTGAGGAGGATACCAGAAAATGGAAAGACCTCCCCTGCTCTTGGATTGGGAGAATCAACACAGTAAAAATGTCAATTCTACGAAGAGCAATCTATAGATTCAATGCAATCCCCATCAAAATCCCATCAAACTTCTTCACAGACCTTGAGAGAACAATAATCAAGTTTATATGGCAAAACAAAAAACCCAGGATAGCCAAAACAATCTTATACAATAAAAGAACTTCTGGAGGCATTACCATCCCTGACTTCAAACTCTATTATAGAGCTACAGTATTGAAAACAGCTTGGTATTGGCATAAGAACAGAGAAGTCGACCTATGGAATCGAATAGAAGACCCAGATATTAACCCACAAACTTATGAACACCTAATTTTTGACAAGGGAGCTAAAGGTATACAATGGAAGAAAGAAAGCATCTTTAACAAATGGTGCTGACATAACTGGATGTCAACCTGTAAAAAAATGAAAGTAGATCCATATCTATCACCATGCACAAAACTCAAGTCCAAATGGATTAAAGACATCAACATTAATCCGTCCACTTTGAACCTGATAGAAGAGAAAGTGGGAAGTAGTCTACAAGATTTAGGCACAGGAGGCCTCTTCCTAAGTAGGACCCCAGCAGCACAGACAATAAGAGAAACAATGAATAAATGGGATCTACTGAAACTGGGAAGCTTCTGTAAAACAAAGGACACTGTCAGTAAGACAAAAAGGCTGCTTTCTGACTGGGAGAAGATCTTCACCAACCCCTCATCAGACAAAGGTCTGATCTCCAAAATATATAAAGAACTCAAGAAACTAGGCACTAAAACTCTAATTAACCCAATTAAAAAATGGGGTACTGAACTTAACAAAGAATTCACAACAGATGAACTTCGAATGACCAGAAGACACTTAAGGTCATGCTCAACCTCCTTAGTGATCAGGGAAATGCAAATCAAAACCACTTTGAGATACCATCTTACACCTGTCAGAATAGCTAAAGTAAAAAACACCAACGATAGCCTATGCTGGAGAGGATGTGGGGTGAGGGGAACACTCATCCATTGTTGGTGGGAATGCAAACTCGTGCAGCCACTGTGGAAATCAGTGTGGCGGTTTCTCAGGAAACTGGGAGTCAACCTCCCTCAGGACCCAGCAATTCCACTCTTGGGAATATACCCTAAAGATTCCCTAACATACTACAAAAGCATTTGTTCTACTATGTTCATAGCAGCACTATTTGTAATAGCCAGAACCTGGAAACAGCCTAGGTGCCCCTCAATAGAAGAATGGGTAAAAAAGGTGTGGAACATATACACATTAGAGTTTTACTCAGCGGTAAAAAACAATGACATCTTGAATTTTGCATGCAAATGGATGGAAATAGAAAACGCTTTACTGAGTGAGGTAAGCCAACACGGTATGTATTCACTCATAAGTGGATTCTAACCATAATTAAAGGTCTTTGAGCCTATTATTCGTGATCCTAGAGAAGCTAAATAAGAAGATGAACCTGATGAAGATTATTTAGGTATCCACCAGGAGGTAGGAAATAGACAAGAGTCCCAGGTAACCTCGGGTGCATGGGGTGGTGGGAGGGTCGATGGAAGGGGAGAGGGTTAGAGAGAAGGGAGTAGGGGAGAAACAAGGAAAGCTTGGTGGCCTGGGATGGGGGGGGAGGAAGGATGAATATGGGATCAGGGAAGAATATATTTCAACTAAGGGAGCCATTTTAGGGTTTACAGGAGACTTGATTATATATGGGATCCCAGGTCCAAGGAGAGATCCCCCAGATTGCTCTCTGGACAGAGGAGAGGGTGCCTGAATCGGCCGTGGCCCATGACCATACTGATGTATATTTTGCTTATCACCATAGATCCTTCATCTGGCGAAGGACGGCGATACAGTCGGAGACCCACATTGGAGCACAGGACTGAGCCCCCCGAGGTCCAAATGAGGAGCAGAAGGAGGAAGAACATGAAAAATGAAAACAGTACTGCGAGGGATGCTATCACCTACTGATACAAGGGAACGGATCTGATGAGAGTTTACCAAGGCCAGTTGGACTGGGACTGAACGAGGACGTGATCTAATCAGATTCTCGAAATTTGGCCGGATTCTATGACTGTGGCTGGCCCGAAGTCTTTCTGAAAAGCCATTGACTATGACACTGGGACCTGTTTCCTCTACATATACTGGATTTTGGGGATCCAGTCTGTTTGGACACTCACCTTCCTGGACCTGGAGGGAGGGGGAAGGAACTGGAACTTCCCACAGGGCAGGAAACCCTGACTGCCCTGGGGGACGAAGAGGGAGGAGGAGGGGGAGTGGGGGGAGTGGGAGGGTGTTGGGAGGGGGGGGCGGAAATGGAAACTTTTATAATTTAATAAAATTTACTAAAAAAAAAAGAAGTACAGGTTAATAGTCATCTATAATAGTCCAGCTTATAGTTGTGTTAGTTAGGTTTTCTGG
Source organism: Myodes glareolus (assembly GCF_982192425.1). Taxonomy (NCBI): domain Eukaryota; kingdom Metazoa; phylum Chordata; class Mammalia; order Rodentia; family Cricetidae; genus Myodes; species Myodes glareolus. Next base: position 115,817,606 of record NC_142028.1, on the reverse strand, counting down.
ATGTACAAAGATATATTTCAGATAGATAGGTATTCTTCAAATCTTTCAAAGACATATAGAATATGGTATTTTAAAAACTTATATTTTTTGACAGTGAGGCATGTCTCCTGTTAGCATCAATTACTTCAGAACGGTTGATGGGCATTGAAGAAATTCATCATGGTATTTGCCTTCAATGTGACAAGGGTAACCATTTGAGAAAAAAAAAACTGCTCTGGCCTGGATTGCTTGATGGTATGTTGTGTGAACTGGATATGTAGGAGCCACAGAAAAATTACTGTTAAATTTTACTAAAGAAGGTAAAATAATCCTTCAGAGTTCCTGCTTCATAAAAGAGTCTGCAAGACATTCTGCAAAACACAAAAGAGAGTGAGTGACAAACTGCCAATATAGGCAGAACTGTTTTTTTAATTTTCTGACTCAGAAAATTCTGTCAGATACTATGGGCCTGTAGATTAAAGATGGATACCCCAATATTACAGAAGAACCATGGGTGACTGTCCAGGCAGCGAGATGTCTCTGTCAATTGTAGAGTTTTGAAAGTTGCTGATGATACTTCCTGTTAACTAAGGTATTAATATATTTTTCTGGGGTCTTTAATGGAATTAAAAAAATATTTAATTATAGTTCTTTTAGTTATGATAGCAGATAGAGTAGATATGAATATTGTAACTGTAATTCTTGCTTAATAACTGATTTGTTATATGCAATCTTACTATGTTAAAATTAAAATCTTCCTTTTCATTTAGACAGAAAAGGGAAGATAATGTGGGATTCTTGTCTGTATGCTGTGAATGTATTTTATTACCATTGCATAATAAAGAAGCTGCTTTGGATCTATGGCAGTGCATAATAGACCAAGGTGGGAATTCCAAACAGAAATAGAGGAGAGAAGAAAGCAGAGTCAGATAGATGCCATATAGCTGACAAAGAAGACAGATGCTAAGAACCTTACCAGTTACCTACAAGCCTGTTGGTAAAATACAAAATAATAAGAATAGATTAATTTAAGATGTAAGAGTTAGTTAATAAGAAGCCTGTATTATTATAAAAAGGGCAAGCAATGTTGTAATTAATATAGTGTCTGTGTAATTATTTTGGGCCTCGGCAACCAGGAAACAACAAGCAGCCTCCACCTATACTTTGCTGTTGATCTCTGTATCTGCTTCCATCAGTAGCTGAATGGGTCCATGATTCCCATTAACATAGTCAACACTCTGATTACTGGGGAAGGACAGCTTAGGAGTCTTCTCCACTGTTGCTTAGAGTTTTAGCTGGAATCATCCTGGTGAATTCCTGGGAATTTCCCAAGATCCATGTTTCTGATTAGCCCTTTACTAGCTCCCACAATCAAGTTATCTCTTTCCTCTCTCTCCCTCTCTGTTCTTCTCCCTTCTTGAACATTCTGTTCCCTCATGTTCTCCTCATCCCTCTCCTTCTCCCCTTTTCATCCTCTTCCATCATCCATTCTTCCCTCTCCTAAAATCAAAACTAATAGGAATAAGCAATCATTGGATATAAATAATATCTCTTAATATCAATACTCAATTTTCCAATAAAAAACAGGTTAGCAAAATGAATATGAACAAAATGATTCATTCTTCTGCTGCATATAAGAAACACACCTCAACTTCAAAGACAGACATTTCCTCAGAGGAAAATTTGAGTAATTTTTTTTTTAATCAAATGAACCTAAGAAACAATCCAGTGTAGTTATTCTAATAGATAACAAAACAGAATTCAAACAAAAACTTAATCAAAAAATGTGGAGAAGTTCATTTGGATATTTTATATTTATCAAAGGAAAACCCCATCAAAATGAAGTCTCAGTTTGGAACTTCTATGCTCCAAATACAAGGGTGCCCACATTTGTAAAAAAAAAAAAAATTCCTAAATCTTAAATCACACATCAAACCCAAAACCCCACACCCACACATTATTATTGGGAGACTTCAACACCCAACTCTCACCAATGGGTAAGTCTGCCAGACAGAAACTTAACAGAGAAGCAAGGTAACTAAAAGATGTCATGACTTAAATGGACTTAATAGACATCTACAGAACATTTCACTCAAACACAAAATAATATATCTTTTAGTACCTTATGAAGCCTTCTCTAAAGTTGACCACATACTCAGTAATAAATCCAATCTCAAAAAATACAAAAAATATTAAATAACTCCTTTTATCTTATTGAATTACCATGGGATAAAGTTAGAATTCAACAACAATTCAAACTACAGAAATCCTGCAAACTCATGGAACATGAAAAACTTTCAACTGAGCCACCTTCGGGTCAAAGAAGAAATAAAGAAAAAAATTAAATTAAAAATCTTCTGAAACTTAATTAAAATGAATTCATTACATACACAAGCTTATGGGACATAGTAAAAGCAGTGCTATGTGGAAAGTTCATAGCACTAAGTGCCTATACAAAGATTTTGGAGAAATCTCACACAAGCAACTTAACAGCACACCAGAAAGCTCTAGTGCAAAAAGAATCAAACTCACCCAGGGGAAATAAATGGCAGAAAATAATGAAAGTCAAGGCTAAAACATATTGAGTCAAAGAGAACAGTACAAAACATTGATTCTTTGAGAATTAAACAATACAGACAAATCCTTACCCAAACTAACCAAATATCCAAATTAACAAAGTCAGGAAGAAAAAGGGGAATGTAGCAACAGACTCTGAGACTCAACCAAGAAAGAGAATTACAGACTAATCTCCCTCATGAACATTGCTACAAAATACTCAATAAAATACTGGCAAAAGCTAGTATTTTGGAGAACTTCTATAAATGAACAATGGCAAAATTTTAAAATATGAATAAATGACATTGTCATTAATGGTCTGGAAGTCACAAATTCAGGTGTAACAATAATATCACCAGAATCCTGGTTTTCAAATTAGCTTCTTCAGAAGGTAAATATTCAGCTTTTATGGATTGAAACTTTATCCCACATAAAGCAGAGCACAAGATAGGTCAAATGTATAGGGCCAGAAGGACAAAGAGGAAAATTAAAGACATATGTGGCTAACATAGCAATGAATTTGTGAGGATGTGATTTGTTATAGCAATAGAATACTCAGAATAATATCCCCCCAATCTTAGAAGCAAGCCAAAAATTAGCATATGTTTCTGGGTAAACTATTACAGGATATTATAAAGAACCTTCACTGACCATTCAGGTTGTACAAGAACAGGGCACAACTGTTGCTGATCTTTCAAAGGCACTAATAACCCTAACTTTAAAATGGTTGAAAGACAGACCTGTATGGGTTGTGCATTGGCCTTTAACAACAGAGAATGTGCAAGCTTTAGGACAGCTGGTACAGGAGTGGCTAAATGCTCAATATATTGAAGAATCAACCAGACCTTAGAATTCTCCTGTATTTGTTGCTAAAAAGAAATCGAGAAAATGGGGAATGGTAACAGATCTAAGAGCTGTTAATAAGGTGTTTCAGCTAATGGACTCTCCATAGTCTGGCATTTCTTTGCCTTCCCTATTGCCTAAAGGATGGCTTCTTATGGCTATTGATTTAAAATACTATTTCTTCACTATATATTTACAAGAAAAAGACAGTGAAAATTTGCTTTCACAGTTCCTACTTATAGTAATCCTCAGCTTGCTAACAGATATCAATAGAAGATCACCATACTGAATAATAAATAGCAGCAGCCTGTACAAATATTTTGTAAGTCAGCCATTGGATATAATATGTAAGAAATTTCCTCAATCTATAGTCTACCATTACTATCTGATTCCAATGTAGAAACTTTAGAATGTTTGAAGAAGAAAGAAAATTTTACCTTTGAGAAATTTCAAATTGTTCCAAAAAATACAAAGATAATTTTTATTAAATATTTAGACTATAAAATAGGATTCCATACAGTGAAACCCTGTCTCAAAAAAAAACCAAAAAAATAGGATTCCAAAAATTAAATCCCAAAATGTACAAACTAGGAGACATCAATTGCAGATTTTAAATTACTTTCAAAGATTTCTAGGAGACATTTCCCATCTATGACCCACTATTGGAATAAAATCTGATTAACTGATTAATTTAAACAAAATCTTCGAAGTGAAAAGGTCTTAGGCAGTTCCAGGAAATTATCAGCTAAACCTAAGAGAGAGTTGGCATTGATAAAAGAGAAATTACAGAAGGCACATGTGGATCATGTTGTTCTAAATCTAAACTGCATTCTGGTCATATTACCCACAAACATAACCCAAGAGAAATTTTAATGCAGAGAGAAGATATCTTAAAACACATCTTTTTACTATATAAACTGAGTAAAAAAAAAATAAAAACTTATGTGGAAAAGGTCTCTGAGTTAATTCTGAAAGAAAAATTGGGACTTTATCAATTAACAGGAAAAGACCCAGGAGAAATTATAGTACCTTTTAACATGATGAAATTGACAAATTATGGGCATAAAATGCTTTGTCAAGGAGCTTATAGTAATCTTGTGGGGTGGGAATTAACAACAAATATCCCAAAAACAAGAAAATTCAACTTATAAAGAGAACTATGAGGATGCTACCTCACATTGTATGGGAAACACCAATAACTGAAGCTGCTAAATTCTATACTGATGCAAATAAGTGAGAAAAGGCAGTTTACATATCAGAAAATTTAAGTAATGTGAATCAAAACTATAGACAGCTAAAATTCAGAATTATGTGCTATTCTCATGGGAGTTAAAGATTTTAAAGAAACTCTCAACATAGTTGCCGATTTACAATATGCAGAAAGAATTGTTTTGCATTTTGAAACTACTGAATTTATTCCAACTGGTACAGAATTTACTTGATTATTTATTCCGTTATAAGATCTATACCAAATACTTAACACAAATCTGATTTCGTACATGTGTGCCAAGTTCTCTAGCATTTCTCTGGTGCAGAAAGTAATCAATTATTGTTTGGAAATGGACTTAAGGCCTCAGAATTTCATAAAAAATAATCACATTGATAGTAAAAGGTGAAAAAAGACTTTTCTATCATGTGTCAACAAGCCACGGAAAATATAAGGAAATGTCCTACTTGTTCATTATGCAATCAAACACCACTCCCTGCAGGAAGTAGCCCAAAGGGAACTAAATCTGGCACATGGATGTGCTCTGTTTTTTAGAATTTGGAAAATATATATATATATATATATATATATATATATATATATATATATACCACACCACTAATAACTATTTTGGTTTTCAATGGGCAACTGCTTCAAGCTTGGAAGAGGCAGTTTTGGTAATAATACATTTTCTAGAAATTATGGCCATCATGGGTATACCTGTATAAATAAATAAAGATAGAAAATTCTCTAGTATATATCTCTAAGAAAGTGAAAATTATTTTCAGTTATCTCTCTCTCTCTCTCTCTCTCTCTCTCTCTCTCTCTCTCTCTCTTGCTTATTGCAATATAATGCAGATTACAAGTATATCACACAAGTATGTCTACAGGGCAACAGTTATGGCTGGATCAAATCAAGCTCTAAGGGATACTTTGAATAAACAGAATGGGATGATAAATACCTTTAGAAATAGATTGTATAATGTTTTACTAACTTTGAATTTTCTAAATTTGTATGAGAAAGCAACACAAGTTGCAGAGAGACAACAGAAAATAGAAAAAAAAAACCTACTGAACTAAATCAGCCAGTATACTTTAAAAAGGTACTAACCTCAAAATGGAAACCAGGACATGTGTTACTTTGGGGAAGGGTTTTTTCTTTCATTTCCACAAAAGAAGAAAATCTATGGCTACCATAAAAATTGAAAAGGATTCAATTTGAACATAAGACACTTCTTGATTAGAAGAGATGTTGGTTTGTCAAACATCATGGTCATTTAATTTAAACTAATCTATAAAACTAACAAATGCTTCTCAATTGAACAAACCTCCCTAAAATTAGAGTTTGGGATTTGTTTCTGTCTTTTCAGGAAAATAAAGACATCCAGCTATGGAATTCAAAGACCATTAGAAAAATGAGACTTCTGAAGAAAAAGTATGAATCACCCAGGAAAAAATTATTCTAAGAAAGAGAGTAAATATTGTTATACCACATTTCCAACAGGATAAAATATCATAAATCTTTTGAGATGTGTGTTTCTGCTCTTCTCTATAAATATATAATTTAAATAGTATTTTTGTATTTCCAGTCCAATTAAAGATTAAAGCTGTCTTTGGAGTTGGAGTGTGGCTCTCTCCTTTTCTAAACACAAACATCCTTATTAAAATCAAATTTATAATCTTTGTCTCATGTCAGAAGATTTATTTGTTTGACAAAAGACAAACAAATATTGAGGGATTATTTTATCACCACTAATCTCAAAATCATTTAGTTATGTATTGACTCTATAAGAGCCTTTTCTTAAGGTATAGAATTTTTAAGATTTATATATACATATTAGAAATTTTTTGTCATTATATTAATGGTCATATAGAATACTAACTAATTCTAAGAAAAGATTTTGTCTACCTTCCTGTATGTTATTTTGGATTTCAATCTCCATCAATTTTCTGCACTGAACAATAAGCACACCTAACAGCAACTTTTGAAGTCTCCAAAAGAAGGGTGGGGTCCCACAAGGATAATTCCTCAAGGACAATGATAATACCATTAAGCTGAAAAATATCACCTCATGACCAGCTCTTGGACTACAAACTGCTCAGAAGAATTTTGAGGTGACTAATAGAGATCATCCAGCCTCACAGACCTCTCTAATCAGGACTTGAGACAAGTCCTACACTTCTCATTTTGAAAAGATTAGGCAACAAGTGATAAAGCTACCTCTCCAAGGACTTGGCAATTAACACAAATTTTTCTTTTCAGGATCCCCTAAAATTATTTTCATCCCTGCACAGCAGAGTGCAAATATAAGAATACAATGCCCATCTAGCCAAGAAGTGGGGTGAGTGGTTTTTGGTTGTTCAATGGGTTATGGATAGTTCATTGTTTAGGAAGTTTGGTTACAAATTATTATTGAATGCAGTTAGAAGGAAAGTTGAACAGAGGAGATTTGATTTAGAGATGTTGGTTTAAAAAGAAAAAAGGTAATAGAGATGTGATAGGATAAAGGGTATATAATTAAATCTACTCTGAAAAGAGAAAAGGGAGGATATGGATATGATAAAATAAAAAGTTAGATTATTGAATCTACTTTGCTAAAAAAGTAACTACTATTTTTAAATATTTTACTTTGATTGGATTTCTGCATATTGCAAACAAATTTTGTATATTTATTCATATTTGAGATTAATTTTGCAAAACTATATTGTATATGTATTTCTTTTTTATTGATTTTTGTTGAGCTCTACATTTTTCTCTGCTTCCTTCCCTGACTTTCCCCTCCCCTTCAACCCTCCCCAAAGATCCCCATGCTCCCAATTACTCGGGAGATCTTGTTATTTTCTACTTCCCATGTATTTTAGATCTATGTATGTCTCTCTTAGTGTCCTCATTGTTAACTAAATTCTCTGGTATTGTGATTTGTGGGCTAGTTTTCTTTGCTCTATATTTAAAAATCACTTATGAGTGAAAACATGTGATAATGTCTTTCTGTGTCTGGGTTACCTCACTCAAAATGAGGTTTTCTAGCTCCATCCATTTTCCTGCAAAATTCAAGATGTTGCTATTTTTTCTGCTGTGTAGGACTCCAGAGTGTAAATGGGCCACATTTTCCTTATTCATTCTTTGGTCAAGAAGCATTTAGGTTGTTTCTAGGTTTTGTCTATGACAAACAATGCTGCTATGAACATAAATGAGCATATATCCTTGTGGCATGATTAAGCATCCTTTGGTTATAAACCCAAAAGTGGTATTACTGGGTCTTGAGGAAGGTTGTTTCCTAATTTTATGAGAAATCACCGCACTAACATCCAAAGAGACTGTACCAGTTTGCATTCCCACCAGAAATACAGAAGTGTTCCCTTTACCCCACAACCTCTCCATCATATGTTGTCATGAGTGTTTTGGTCTTGGCCATTCTTACAGGTATAAGATGGAATCTCAGAGTTGTTTGGATTTACATCTTTTTGATAGCTAAGAATGTTGAACATTTCCTTAAGTATCTTTTAGCCATTTTAGATTCTTCTGTTGAGAGTTCTTTGCTTATGTCTGTACTCTATTTTTATTGGATTATTTGGATGACCAATTTCTTGAGTTCTTTGTATATTTTGGAGATCAGACCCTTGTGTGATGTGGGGTTGGTGAAGTTCTTTTCCCATTCTGTAGGTTGGCATGTTGTCTTGTTGATCATGTCCTTTGCTTATAGAAGGTTTTCAGTTTCAGGAGGTCTGTGCTGCTGGGGTTATATTTAGGAAGTGTTCTCCTGTGCCAATGCGTTCAAGTGTACTTCCCATTTTCTCTTCTATAATGTTTAGTGTGGCCGGCTTTATGTTGAGGTCTTTGATCCATTTTAACTTTTGGCTATCCTTGGTATTTTGCTTTTCCATATGAAATTGAGTACTGTTCTTCTGAGGTCTGTGAAGAATTTTGCTGGGATTTTGATGTGTATTGCATTGAATCTGTGGATTGCTTTTGGTAAGATTGCCATTTTTACTATGTTAATTCTATCTACCCAAGAGCATGGAAGATCTTTCCACTTTCTGGTGTCTTCTTCAATTTTTTGTTTTGTATTGTTGATATTCAGCTTCAATCCATGGTGGTCTGAGACAGGAATTTATTTTTTTAATTTCTTTTATCTATTGAGATTTTCTTTGGTTTGAGAATTTGCAGTTTTGGTGAAATTTCTATGAGGGGATGAGAAGGTATATTCTTTTGAATTTTGATGCAGTATTCTGTAAGTATCTGTTAGGTTCATTTGGCTTATAAAGTCAGTTAGCTCCAGTATTTTTCTGTTTAGTTTTTGCATGGATGACATGTACAGTAATGAGATAAGGATATTGAAGTACTTTTTATCACTGTAGAGGGTCAATATGGGATCTAAATTTTATCAATGTTTCTTTACAAAAGTGGGTGCCCCTGTGTTTTGGAAGAAAGTCAAGACCATGAGGGGTGCGTCCACCAACTGAGATGGTGGGACTGATCTAATGGGAGCTCACCAAGGCCAGCTGGACTGGGAATGATGGAGCATGTGATCAAACTGGACCCTCTGAATGTGGCTGTCAATGAGCATTGACTGAGAAGCCAAGGACAATGGCACTAGGTTTTGATTCTACTGCATGGAATGACTTTGTGGGAGCCTGTTTTGTTTAGATACTCACCTTTATAGACCTGGATGGAGCGGGGAGGACCCTGGACTTCCCACAGGGCAGGGAACCCTGACTGCTCTTAGGACTAGAGAGGGAGGAGGAGGGGGGGAGAGGGAGGGAAATAGGAGGAGGGGAGAAAGTGGAAATTTTTAATAAATAAATAAATAAAATTTAAAACAAAACAAAAAAAAGAATTGAAAGCTATCTTATTAAATTTTTCCTTTGATGGATATGTATTGTCCCTTTCCATATCATTTGATTTATTTTGGTTTGAATTCTATTTTGTTAGATATTAAAATTGTTCCAACTGTTTGATTCTTAGGACCATTTGCTTATAATACCTTTTTTAAAATTTTACCCTGTAATGATATCTATCTCTGATGGTGAATTTTGCTTCTTATATACAGCAGAAGAATGAATCCTGGTTTTACTTCCATTCTGTTAATCTGTGTTTTTATTGGGACATTGAGGTCATTAATATTGAGAGATTAATTTTTATTATTTTGCTGTTCTTTTCTTGTGGTGGTGGTGGTGTTGGCATCGGTGGTGGTGGTGGTGGTGTGTGTGTGTGTCTGTGTTTTTGCACTTGTCTTCTTTTGGATTTACTGTTGTGAGATTATGTATTTCCTATGTTTTCATGTGTGAAGCTGACCTTGCTGGTTTGGATTTTTTCCTTATAACACTGTCTATATGGCTTTATTTGTAGATGAATAGCTTTAATTTGACTTTATCATGGACTATCTTCTTTTCTATATTCATCTTTATTGAGAGTTTTGCTTAGTATAGTAGTCTGGGTTTGCATCTGTTTTCTCTTGGTTTTTAGAGTCTTCATTGAGAAGTAAGTGTAAATCTCATAGGTCAGCTTTGATATATTATTTGGCTTTATCTTTTGCAACTTTAAATATTCTTTCTTTGTTCTTCTGTTTAGTGCTTTCATTTTTTATGTGCCATGATGACATTCTTTTCTGGTCCAGTTTATCTTGGTGTTCTGTATGCTTCTTATACCTTTATAAGCATCTCCTTTAGATTAGAAAAATTTTCTTCTATGATTTTTTTGAAAATATTTTCTGGACCTTTGAACTTGTATTCTTCTCCTTCTTATACTCTGGTAATTCTTAAATTTATCCTTCTCACAGTGCTCCATACTCCCTGGGTGTTCTGTATCTGAAAATATTAAATTTAACATTTTCTTTGATCAACTTATGTATTTTACCCTATCCTCAATGCCTGAGATTCACTTATTTTCTGTTGATGAAGTTTGCCCTGTAGTCCTGTTCATATACCTAATTTTGTATTTATTTACAAGATTCCCTCAATTTCTGTCTTTTTATTGCTTCTATTTCTACTTTTATGTCTTGAATGTTAGATTTCAAACCTGGGAAAAATGGCTGAGATGCCACCAAGTTTTCCCTGCATCACCAGTCTTTAACTGCTAGAGGTCCCTTCTGGCTAGCATTACCAACCTCCTATCAAAACTTCTCCACCACAGGGGCCTGGGTTGCTCCTCCCTGGTATGGGACCATGGTCTGTATTCTGTCAATTATATTTTAAATAAACGTTGTTTGGCAAGTAGCCAGGTAGGAAGTATAGGCAGGACAACCAGACAGGAAGTAGAGGTGGGTGAATGAGAAAGAAGAATTCTGGGAAAAGGAAAGCTTGGTCCGCAATTGTAAGCCCACCACAGAAGAAGCAAGATGTGACTGCCTCGCTGAATAAAATACCAAGCCACATGGCTAGCATAGACAAGAATAATAGGCAAATATAAGTTACAAGAGTTAACAAGTCTGAGCTACTAGGTCTATCAGTTTATAACTAATGTAGACCTCTGTGTGATTTCTTTGGGACTTTATGACTGTGGGGACTGGGCAGGACAAGGAGCAGGTTGGACAGAAACCTTGACAACACCTCAGTATATTGTGCAACCATTTTGATTGTCCACTCTCTGTACCTTTGAACCTCCTGGCTGTCACAATTGGTCCCTGTTCTCCCTGTCCCTTTTCCTTCTATTTTCCCCACATGGCATAGTTAAGTCTGGTCATATCCACTCTGGTCTTTCCCAAATGTCCCTACCTCTGACTATATTTCCTTTTTCTCTACAATAAACCTTCTTTACCTTACCTATGAGCAGTCATGTCCCCTCCTTTTTATTTCTTTCTTTATTCATTGAACCATGTTATTCACTTCCTTTAACTTTCTGATTTTTATTGTCTTTTTAAAAAGATTTATTGAATTTTTCTTTAAGAACCTCTATCATCTTCATATAGTTTATTTAAAAAATCTCTTTCTTGTGCTTCAGTGATGTTGGAATACTCAGGGCTTACTATGATAGGATAGTCTGGCTGGGGTAGAGACATATTACACTGATTGTTTTGATTATATTCTTATGCTGGAGTCTAGACATTTGGGTTTGGGTTAATTACAAGTATGGGTGTTGATTTCTGGGTTTCTCTTTGTTGAGTGGGTATTTTTTTTCCTTGGTTTCTTTCTTTTCTTTGAATTTTCAGAGTGTGTGTGGGCTGTAGGCCATGTGCTGCCTGTTTTACTAGTCTGCTCAGCTGGTGAGTTCATGGGGAGTGCTTGCAACTGTTGGAGGCTGGGAGAAGGGAAGGCCAGAGAAGACATTTACTTGCAATTCTAGAGGTGACCCTGACTAAGAATTGGGCCTAGGGAAACAAAGAGTAGAGAAGGTGCATGAGCAGACTAGCTGATCTGCAGGCAGGCATGGCCTGTGGTTCGATGGGGGTATCTTACTGAGTTGGTGGTCAAATAGAGAAAGGAGGTAGGGAGGAAAGGTGAGGGAGTGGGGTGATCCAGGGAAAGATGCAGCATGTATTCTTCTGCACAGTTAGGGAAAACCCTGAGAATTAATTCAATGGGAATAGAGAGGGTTTGGAAAGTCCATAGGTAACCTATCTGATCTTCTGGCAGGTATGACTAGATGATTTTTTTCAAATAGCTTTAGTATTATTTATCCCTCATCTTACCTCCCCCACATCTGTACCACGTTCCCCTCAATTAAACTTTCCCTCACTATTCCCTCACTATAAAGACACTATTTCCCTCACTATAAAGACATTTTATATTACTACTTCCAAATGACCAGCACAGTAATTTTCATGTGAAATCAGCCAAATTACTCTTTGGATTTATGAAATGGTAGAAGAATGAGAAGAACAAATAAGTAAATCCAGGAGAAGTGTTTCAAGTTTCTGAAGCCTGAGGGAAATACTGGTTTAGTCCAAAAATTTAGGAGGGTTTTTTTTTTCTAAATCCAGATTAGTTTTTTAAAACTATATCAAGAGCAATTTTGAATAATTATCCACAATGTACTGTAGAAACATTCATAAAAAGTTTTTATATAATTAAAAACATAAAATTTCTATTTTTATATTAATAACATGAACAAATCAAAGACTAAATATAGCAAGTATCTATTTATGCATAAATTTAAATAATTATGATATATTCATGATTTCCAAGTATTTTCTATTAAGACACACAATTAAATAAAAAAGATTTAATTAACTATACTTAAAATCACTATGATACTCAAATTTACTTTAAGAACAGCATCATATACACCTAAGGAATCAATTCTAACAACTCATAACTCAATGTTTATATTAGTATAGATAAGGTTTCATGATTAACATTAAAGTAGAGTATTTACATTTCACAAAACAAAGCCTCATAATATCTCTAAACAAAGAAATATAGGCTTCATTATTGGGGAAACTGGTATTTGAATTCTTCTTTTAAATCTCTCTGACTTCACAAATTTAATCAATATACCCATAATGGTTTTCTTTCCATTCAAATTTACTACTTTATTCATGTGTTAATATTTTTGCTTAGGACATCTTTTACACATCAAATCCTATTTTCTCTTCAAGGAATGCCTATTCTCTTGCATTGTTCATGGGCATTATATTCTGATACACTGGTATATTTGTAGAATATTCATTAGGCAATGATCCTGGGTACAAAAACAATAAAAGGGATAAAAGAAACAAATTTGGATAGGTAGACAGTTGGGCTGTATATAACTTACATCTTAATTTTCAACCCATATTACATGAAGGTCTAGAGCTTGATTGACCCATCAAAATTGCCTCATTTGAAGGCGTAAGTCACAAACAATCCCACACCAGTTAGGAATTATGATTAATAGAATGATTATTTACTTAAACAGAAAAAACTTACAGATCACCGTCCCAGACATCAGCCCTCTGAACAATCAGAAAAGGAATCCGGTAGCCAAAAGCAGAGCTGGAAGCAAGAGAGCGAGCACACACTACTGCTGCTTTTTGAAGCAAATGAGACCATGCCCAATGGGCTGCTTTCTTACAGTCTATTGGCTAAAGGAGCGGAAGCAGCTCCCACAGCACACATTGAAGCAAGAGAACCCCAACTCGGTATATAAATCAATTAAACTCAGATAAAGGATTACCACAGAAAGAGGAATAGAGTGTTGTGAATGAGAAGAGTACTGAGAGTGACTTAATTATAACCCGCTACTGCTAATATTTCAAAAATTTGGGGAACTATTTCCTGACCATGCTATAGCACATAGCATTTACACTGTTGTGTGATTCATTCTATGAAACTGGCATTTATTTTATTTATTTTCTATTGCACTATGACTTTTAAATTTATTATTGTATTTATCATTATTTGCTTTCTTCACTCAAAGTACAGATGAAAGCGCAATGAGCAGATCTATTCTAGAAAATACTAGTTAAATAATTAAATGAGTCTATAATATGATAGCATAATTCCATAATATAAGATTTACATCATTTTGTAGCAACTAATACATCCACAGTTTATAGAGTAGAATAAGAAATATTTTTTAAAAAGAGAAGTCTGCAGTATTTTGAAGTATTATTATACTTTCCTAATTCTAAAGGAGGACCAGATTGTAATTTCAAAAAGGAAGATCAAATTGCCTAATTCTCAAGTAAACTTTCAAAATTGGATAAATTATGACTATTTTTCTTTTCCAACTAACAAAGTAATGTGAACTGTACGGAGTTTTTCTATAAGAAAACAAAATGCATCCATTAGCAGAAAACAGAATGAGCAGAAAACAAAATGAATATGCATAGCATATTCAGGTGTATTTATTCTATGTATCTCCATTAGTATTTCTACATAATTGGCATTATACATATGCTATAATTTTACATTTAGTACTTTCTCCATTGATAAACATGTAAAATTTTCTGACAATGCTAATCCTTTAGGAGATGAATTTTAAACGATATCTTCTAGTTGCATCATAATTATATAGGCATACTACCATGACTGCATAATTATATTGTTTTCTATTTTTCTGTAATTATAAATGATTCCAACTAACTTTTTAAAACAAGACTTATTAATGATTAGCTTTTTTAATGCTCAGTTGATCTAATTTGTTAATCTTATGCCTCATTTATCTGTTATATCAAATCACTTCTTTTGATTAAGGTCTTTTATCAGAAATAATCAAGTAGAACCAATCACTAAGAAACTCTGGTTTTATTCTTATTGGACAACAACCTAATGAGGCCTTGGGAAGATAATATGTTTTTCCATTATCAGCATCTGATTCTTTCTTTAGGAAATGGGATACTTGAGTTACAATAGCTTTGGAATCTTGTTCAGTATGTCATACTATTAGGATTATATTCTTATTTTTCTCTATGAAATAGACTCCATGGGCTTTATTCCTTCCAGGACTCTGACATTCCAACTCACCAACAGATCTTCTGATTTCCTCTACTTCTGGCTTAATTTCCTTCCTTCAATTCAATTTTGGCTGTTCTTTATTCTGTAATCTTCTTGCCTAGCTCTTTTTTTTCTGGTTTCCCTTGATTGCATCTATTAAGCAGATATGAACTCTCTCTTGGTCTTTCACTATTCAGTCCAAATTTTCCTTTAAAGCTTCTCCTAACTTTTATTTTTGTTGAACACTTTGATTCTGTATTTACAATGATTCTTTAGCAATCTAAATTTTATCTTCTTCAAATGTGAATCCAAATAAAGTTCTGAGAATATGAATGAATAAAACAAAATAACATTAATACAATAATATAATAAAATATGTATCTACCACATTTTAGTATATTTTTGCTTTTTGGGATAGTGATTAGAGAGATCAGGAAGGGAGGTGGGCATATATTCTAAAGATTGGTATGTGACTAAAAATATTTCAGTCTGTAGCAAAGTTAATAGAAACCATGTATCACAAACTTAAACTCTTAATGTAATATCAAAAATGATTATAGTAGACAATAATCAGTAACATTTTAAGTAGGTTTTCATGTAGGAAAGTTTGTCTTATGTATAGTGACTCTCTTAGAAAAATCTTGTGTGGTCAGAAATATTAATATCCTCAATTTCTTCAATGTGTGGATAGAGAAACTGAGTATTACAATATTTTACCTGCTATAATAAATTTATAATAAATATGTTATGTCACAGGAGGTATTTAGTGTAATGTCAATTTGAGTTATATTCCATAGCAATTAGAGTATATAATGCTTGTCTTAATTTGGTACAGAGTAAAATAAGAATTTAGGAAAATGATTCCAGAAATGAAAGTAGATGAAAGGAAAGTGAGAGATGGGAGTGAAATATTAACCTTGTATGTTCAAAATGAAACCCTTGCATTTTGAAGTATATTATCAATCCCCTCTTTATCCTTCTCTCTTTTGTATTCACTTATATGTATGACTGATTAACTTAATGTATGTGTGTGTACTATATGTGTATCCGAGAGTGCCTGTAGAGTCCAGAAGACTGCCTTAGATGCTGTAGAACTAGTTGTAAGCTATCATGTGGGTTCAGGGAAATTAAATCCAAGTTTTCTGAAATTGTAGAAAGTGCTCTTAATTACTGATCCATATCTCATTCCTGTCATTTTATCTTTCAAAATATCTTTTCTCTAGTGCTGCATTTTCAGTCAAAATCTTTTTCAGAAGAATGTCAACATCCTTGTCTACTTTCTGTTGATGTAACCGAACGCCACAGACAAATGGTATTTATAATAAAGTAAGGTTTACTCATTATAAAGTTCTAGAATTTCAACATTGAGGGCTTGCATATGGTAATGACAGTCTTTCTGGCAGCCTCTATATAGCCTTGAAAATGTGTAGGGCAGTACATGATAAAAGAGAGCATGTGTATTTGTCCAAGGCTATTGATTTTTTTAATGAAGTTTCTAGTGTATTACTAGGTGTCCTACATTCATGAAGAGTAATTACTTCCCAAAGAATACATCCAAGTTATATTAACATAAGAGTCTGTGGATTAAGATTGAATAAATAATTCTGGAATATGCACTTAAATCACAACCCAAAGCATAGTAAATGAAAGTGTGGCTTACCTAATAAAATTTGAGACGTAAAACAAGAAAAACTAGAGATTAAAAAATGAATGCTACTTCCTGGGAGACTAAAACAATGTAACAGAAATATATTTACCTTTGCTCAAATCTCTGTTTATTATTATTATTATTTTATTGTTGTTGTTGTTGTTGTATGAGCAGGGTAATGGAAGAAAACCTACTTGGAAAATAATACTCCACAGAACCAATTATAGCTATAATTAGCAGAAAAAGAATCAACAATAGGATGTGTGAAAAGATAAGCAAATCTGACAATAGGAAGCAGTAGTTAAAAAGAATTGAGCTGGGATCCCTAATGCAAATGTCAGGTTTATGGAAAGTTTACTAATAGTGAGCCAATAAAAGAGCAGAGTATGGGAAGGAATACTAGAACATTCACTTCTTTAAGGCCGTACCTCATTTTGTATTGTTTCTGCACTGCACCAGTCAGAGGAGATGAACGATGAAGAATGACTGATAAAAGGTCAGTCAGCTCATCCATGGTGCAAAGAACATAGTGAAATAGTGAGTAAAGCAAAATGTCAGGTCATTATATGGAAGGAGACAGGAAATACCTAAAATGTCTATCTAAGCTGATTTTTTATAGCACACATACTCAGGAGAAAAGTCATTAACCTACTAACTTCATAAATGAAGTATCCTTCCATTTAATCCCTTTTGGTCTAACTACTTCTAGACCCAATCTAGTTTTACCATTTGTTATTTCTTAATGGGACCAAGTTTCAACATAATTTGTCAGACTAGTTTTGCCCTTCCATATCGCATAACAGAACCAAATTTTAGCATGATGTGTCAGGGTACCCAAACCACATTAAAATTATATATGAGAATCAGTAGACCAGCACAAAACTTTGTCCACTTGAACAGCCATCCTCTTTTTTGAATAACTAGTGTCTACAGAAGTATATGGCACCATGTTTTCTGGTGGGATGGTTACTTTCCCCTGCCTTTTAGGTCAGAAGATACCTGGATATTTGTCAGCTATTAGAATGTTACATAGTCAGCACCTTCAACAAATGCTCCTATTCAAACTGCATGGCTACCTGTAGACAAATGCAAAGAGATCCACACTTATCACCCTAAAGAAAACTGAACTAAAAGAGAATCAAGAACCTCAACTTGATTGTCTTGCCTATCCTGGGTTTTTTGGTTTTACATATGAAGTTGAGTATAGTTCTTTCTAGTCCTGGGAAGAATTGTGTTAGCATTTTAATTGCAATTGTTTTGAATCTGTAGATTGCTGTTGGGAAGATTGCCATTTTTATTATGTTAATACAACCTGTGCAACAGCATGGGAGATCTCGCCATTTTCTGAAATCTTCTTTAATTTCTTTCTTCAAAGACTTAAAGTTTTTTTCATACAGGTCTTTCATTGAATTTGTCGGATTTACCCCAAGATATTTTGTGTTATTTGTGGCTATTGTAAAGGGTAATGTTTTCCTGATTTCTTTTTTTTCCAATTTTTTCCCTTTTTTGATTTTTATTGAGCTCTACGTTTTTCTCTGCTCCCCTCCCTGACTTTTCCCTCTACTTCAACCCTTCCCCAATTTCCCCATGCTCCCAAGTATCTTAAGAGATATTGTCTTTTTCTACTTCTCATGTAGATGAGATCTATGTATCTACTGCCCTCATTGTTGTCTAAGTTCTCTGGAATTATGATCTGTAGACTGGTTTTCTTTGCTTTATATTTAAAAACCCCTTATGAGTGAGTATGTGTCATATTTGTCTTTCTGTATCTGTGTTACCTCACTCAAAATGAGTTTTTTTAGCTCCATCTATTTTCTTGCAAAATTCAAGATGTAATTATTTTTTTCTGCTCTGTAGTACTACATTGTGTAAATGTACCACATTTTCTTTATCCATTCTTTGGTCGAGGGGCATTTAGGTTGTTTCTGGGTTCTAGCTTTGACAAA
Organism: Myodes glareolus; assembly: GCF_982192425.1. Lineage (NCBI taxonomy): Eukaryota > Metazoa > Chordata > Mammalia > Rodentia > Cricetidae > Myodes > Myodes glareolus. The sequence continues at coordinate 115,799,071 of NC_142028.1, read as the reverse complement.
CAATGCTGCTATGAACATAAATGAGCACATGTCTTTGTGGTACAATTGAGCATCCTTTAGTTATAAACCCAAAAGTGGTATTACTGGGTCTTGAGGAAGGTTGTTTCCTAATTTTATGAGAAATCACCATACTGATATCCAAAGGGGCTGTACCAATTTGCATTCCCACCAGAAATGCAAAGTGTTCCCTTTGCCCCACACCCTCTCCAGCACGTTGTCATGCATGTTTTGGTTTTTGCCATTCTTACAGGTATAAAATGGAATCACAGAGTTGTTTTGATTTGCATTTCTCTGATGACTAAGAATGGTGAACATTTCCTTAAGTGTCTTTCAGCCATTTTAGATTCCTCTGTTGTGAGTTCTCTTTTTAGGGTTGTATTCCATTTTTTTATTGGATTATTTGGATGACCAGTTTCTAGAATTCTTTTTATATTTTGGAGATCAGACCCCTGTGTGATGTTGGGTTGGTGAAGATCTTTTTCCATTCAGTAGGCTGTCATTTTGTCTTGTTGGCCATGCTCTTTGCTTTACAGAAGGTTTTCAGTTTCAGGAGGTCCCATTTATTAATTGTTTCTCTCAGTGTCTGTGCTGCTGGGGTTATATTTAGGAAGGGGGCTCCTGTGCCAATGCATTCATGTGTACTTCCCACTTTCTCTTCTATAATGTTCAGGGTGGCTGGCGTCATGTTAAGGTCTTTGATCCATTTGAACTTGAGTTTTATGCATGGTGATAAATATGGGTCTATTTTCACTCTTCTACATGTTGATATTCAATTATGCCAGCACCATGGTTAAATACACTTTATTTTTTTCCATTTGATATTTTTGTTTCTTTGTCAAAAATCAGGTGTTTGAAGGTGTGTGGATTAATATCTGGTTCTTTGATTCAGTTCCATTGATCCTTCTGTCTGTTGTCAGTATAGAAGAAAATATAGGAAAAAAAGAGATTTGTAAAACTATCTATATATTATTAAAAAATAACCATTCCTACTTATAATGTTACTAAGTTATTTCTGTAAGATAAAGATTTAGGATCCTCTCATATGGCTAACCCCCAAATTCTTGTACTTTGACTTCTTATCTACTATTTTATCTTCAGAATTAGAGGGAGAAAACTTCCAGTGCTCTTAAAATGGACTTCATACATATGAAATGGCACCCTGATTGTCCAAGATGGCCAACAAGTCCTTACAATCATTTTCTCTAGAGCATTCTATAAGGGATTCCGGTTTAAGAAACATGAAAAGTATCACAGAGAAAATATTTCAGTGATCACAGCATACACTCATCAGATTTTCATTTTTTCTTAGGTTTCTTTTTGAATCATTATATCTTACTGTAGAAGCTCTGTCAGTACCAAGGGATGAGTCTTAATCCCCAGTATATCTGTTCCTTTATTTCATATTTGTTTCCCCTTCTCCATTGCACTGAATTTTTCATTGCCCCTGTATCCTACACTTTAGAAAATACAAGTTTTCTCTTCTCACTTAATAAAAATATTACCAACTATTTTTGGAGGCTATATATAATACTGGAAAGGTAATTTACATATACATCTGCATATGTATATTCATGTGTATTTTTACATGCTGAATAATAAACAGAAGTCATAAACATAATGTCTTTATCAGTGCTTATTTTTTGCAACATTTTATATTCCTATTTTGTTTATACAAGTTTATTTATCTGGAAGATAAGGAAATAAGGTATTTTTATGGGCTTTTTTCTAAAAGAAATTGATGACATCCCTTCATGCTAAGTTACAAAAGTTTTAACAGTGATGATAACAGTGGCACAACTTATAATACGGAAGTGTCTAAGGCAAGAGGACCATGAGTCCCAGACAAGTTTGGGCCAAATAAGATGATACTGTTTCAAAATAAAAAGTTTTATCATGTATATTAATGTGTTATTTTATTTAGTTTTGGATTTATTTGTTGACTGCAGTTACATTTATGTTGATAAAAGGAGAGAGAATAATTGCTACTGGTAACTATAGGAAACAGAAGTCAGTTAGCCAAAGGATATATTACGATTTAGCTATGTACAATTCATTTCACAGGACCTAGGTCTTTACTTGTCATGGATACTGCATCATCATGTATGTAAAATACATGAAAAGACATATTTATTACTATGTGCCATAGTAAAAAAAATGTTAAAATATGATTAACATAGAAGTCAAGCTGCTCAACAGAGCCTGGCCTTTGAAAATAAGCGTCAGGGTATTCTTTTTCTATGAATCTCCAACTTAAATTTTGATTGTTTTCTAACTCCAATTCCAAAACAAGCTCAAATGAATAGCAACATCCATGAGATGTGGTATCACTCTTGGGTCATATATTTGAATGCTTGTTAGAAGGTTGACAGAACTTTTGGGGAAGGATTAGGAGGTATGGCCTTCATCCAGAGGTGTATTACCAGGGATGGCCTTGAATATTTCAAAGGCCACACCTTTCCCAGGTAGATTTCCTGCTATCTGCCTCTTGCTTGAGGATCAGACATGAGTTCTGAACTACTTATACAGCACCATGGCTGCCTGCTGCCAAGCTCACCATAGTGGTCATGGGCTCTCTGGAATAGTGAGCTGCAAACTGAATTCTTTCTCTATAAGTTGCTTTGACATGGGTCTTTTTTCACAACAATAGAAAATAAACTAAATTGGTTAGCTGGAGAATGTTGTAACTGGATAACCTGGTTCAAATTCTGGCCCCACCTTTAAATATTGCTCCCTCAAGCAATACTTAATTCCACCCTAAGATGTTTCTTCTTCCTCTACTGCAAATTACTGAAATAATGCTAAATTACAAGAATTATGGTGACAGCTATAAATATAACTTATTATATCCATAATATAGTCTCTACAAGGTGAACTATAATTTTTATGGTGAATATTTTAATTTTACAGCCATTATTTAAAATAAATACAAATGTTTGTGCTGTATCTATGTTTCTGACAGCATGACATAAAATGTATATGGTGTGTGTGTGTGTGTGTGTGTGTGTGTGTGTGTGTGTGTGTGTGTGCATTCTTTGATTCTCCCTCTGGAAGCAGCATAGGACATGGATTTAAGATCAGTGGGGAGACAGCAGCTGATTTGCTTTAATCAAGTACAGATGAACAGAATTATAAAATGCTATTTGAGTACCATTATCAGACATTTTCCCTTAGTGATTATGATTTTTATACTCCTAGATAGAACACTTCTCTTTTACTATTGTTATCTAAGATGTCTAACTCTTTTATTAGCATAATTTTTACTGATTCCTTGGGAATTTCACAACATGCATCCCAATCCCAGTCCTTTGCCAGTCTTTCTGTATCCACTCCTCACCTCCAGAGTACCCCCCAAAAAAGTTTAGAAGTATTAATTAAAAACAAAGTAATCAAAGGAATCACTTTGCTCCTCCATTCTTTTCATCTTTTCATCAAACTTCCTCTTTTGTTTTAGTGGCACTGGGAGTTGCAGTGTGTCATGGAGTATACCCTTTTCTCTACTCAAGTTTCCTTACAAAAGTTCATTTCAAGGAGTTGTTCATCTGGTTCAAGGTCTCTGGCTTCTGGTATATCATCCATACTGGACACTCACCAAAACTACTGTTGGATATCCTGCTGTTCCTCCAAGTCATGAAGATTCTGTGGTTATGATTTTGCAGGACCAGTCCCTCCTACATATCATAGATAGGGTAGATGTTCAGGTAGACCATCAAAGGTGGGCCTGGGTGGTAGCAAACTTGGTGAATCTTGGCTACTGTGACTACCCCTCTCTGGCAAGGGGTAGAGCCAGTTCTTCTGCTGCAGTGGACAATGAGGGGCAGGGCCAGCTCTATCAGAATCAGCAAAGGGTGGTGCAGGTTCAACCCAACCCTCAAATTTCAACACACAAGGTTCCTATGCCCCTCTGTGGTAACATAGACCACAGATATCTTGAACCCCAGTTGCAGCAGGACCATGAACCTAGATATGACCTCCAGCACCAGATTGGGCCTGGGCATTACCATGTCCCTAGTGGCTGCAAAGGCAATGCAGATCAGTTTGCCCTTGGCAGCAGCATGGCCCTAGAACACCAACATAACCACAGGAGTGGGATTAATCTTGGGCATCTGTGTGGGCTGTTCTGTCAACAAGGGCCACAGACATCAACATAGATCCCAGCTGCAGTAGGACCACAGAGCCAGACATGCTACTTAGCAGAAGGTTGGGCCTTTATGTCAACATGGCTCCAGCTGGCAACACAGACCACTCATATCAGCAAGGCTCCAAAGGCAGTGTGACCCTCAGACACCAACGTGGATTTGGGTGGTATGCCGGACCCAGGATCCACATAGCCTTAGATGGTAACAGCAATCATGGACAGCACAGATTACTCATGTCTGCTTGGCCCCAGGGGCAGCATGGTTCTCAGAGAGCAACACGGACTCAGGTTGATGATTAGACCCCAGGTATCTGCTCAGTCTTCAGTTGTAACTGAAGCCATGGATATCATCATAGACTCTGGCTGCTGTAGGGCCATGGACCCAGACTCTTAGCAACATTTCAAGCCCAGACTTCATTAAGGCCCTGGGTGGCAGCTCAGGCTACTCACTTTGGCATGGCCCTGGGTAAAGTATGGCCTTGAGACAGCAACATGGCCACGCGTGGCAGCCCAGACCCAGACTGCAGGTATCCATGTGGCCTTTGGTGGCAACATGGGCCATGGACATCAACACAGACCCCTCCTGAGGTAGGACGGCAAGATATCTAATTCTTAACTCAGAAATTATTTGTTAAATGTGTAATCAAAATAATAAAATACTACAATGAGAAAGTTTCACATCAAAATTTCATGTGAAACATAATTCTTATTAAAGCTTAATTAAGACATGGGCCTTTAGGAATATGATTAAGCCCAATGGACTTTCTATCTACAAGAACTAATTCATATAGCATAAAAGAGCTAAAGGCAATAGGTTAGAGTCCTCCACTCAAAAACTTTACATTTTTCCATCTCTTTTGACATGTCATGACACAATAGCTCTCTCCGACTTGAATCTCCATAAAGGGGTTTTCCTGTATGGTAAACATTGTCATACAAGTCTCTAATTCCTTCATTTATAGGATAGTTGTAAAGAACTTTCTTTTCTAGTCTCCATTGATCAATTGCAAGTCATGTGGTCGCTCTAAGTCATTGTTGTTGGAGTGATAAATACTTTTAATTGTCAATCTGCTTGATAAGACCACTACAATGATGAATAGTGGTGGATTATACAGGGGTTTGTATGCACTTGTTTTATCCCCACTAGGTCACACAGAAAAGTAAAAGAAATTTAGAAAAAAATATGTAGGGAGAAAAATATTAAAGTCACCACAATTTGCTATAAATAACGACTTAATAAAAAATAATCTGTAAAATAAATTTAAAAGCAATGTTTAATATTTAGAATAATGATGCTCCAAATTATATGTGCACAGTGTTTTAATTAAGATATTATAAAGTATAGGTCATGCACATTCTGCAGCTGGAAGACTCAAACAGATGTCACTTATGAAAACTCTATATTTTATTATTGCCACAAGATTGATAGTAAAAAAATTAATTTTTATAAGAACACAAGATATTAGTTTCCCAGACCCTGCAAAGGACCTGTACATCAATAGACTTAAAATGGGTTCAGGGAAATTGGTTCAAGAGCTATGGGGGAAGAGGAGATGGAAGACATCTCAGGCGTGATCTATTAACTATTATTTAGTCTATCTTATCTACAGGGATCCTTTATTATTCTCTTTTCAAAGGAAATCTCTCTTCACAAGCAATATCTTAGAAAATTAATACCAACAAAAAGCATTGTAATTTGAGGGCTTGATATGTGTATAGTTGTGTATATCCACACATTCATTAGACAAGCATTTGTGTGGTGCCTAATACACAGAGTCACCGGTTCTTAATCTTCTCAGAGCTAAGAATCTAGAAGATAACTGTAAAATTTCTAGGTGTATGACAAGTACAAATAATAAACTGCCCCAAATCTGCTACCATTAGTTTAGTAAGAGCTTACAAAGTCAGGGTGGGTAGTGAGTAAAACAAAGTCAGTGTGCACTGAAGACGCGGAGACCCAGAAACTCCTGCTCTAAGGAAATCACAAATCACTTGACCTCCTAGTCCCAAGGAGAGTAAACTTCTTTTGAATTTCTCTAATATTTGCAGTGAGAAGTACAAAGCGAAGCCTGCCTGGTATATTTTTCACTACTCTATCATTTCTGAAACACAATAACAAAATCCTTCTGTAACATTTAAAGATCTTTTATTAAAAACTGACAGTAAAGAAATAGATGTTGGATGTCTAAGTCATTGCTCATGGACTATGTACTAGTTCCAAAAGGACTAACCAAGATTATCCCAATTTCCAGTGGTGGAACCCAAGAGCAAAAATTTCTTGGAGAAAAAACGCTATGTCTTTTCATATGTACTTAAATAAAGAATTCCTGCAGCAGAATTTCCTAGTGTGGTACAGATATAGATCCCTTAAGCTAATATGAAAAACTTGTTTGAAATCCATGGTTATCGATAGTACCAGAGACCTACAGAGTTGAGAATCTGTAAACTCAGGGGTCATGTGTGAATCTTTCATTCACTATATTTCAGATCTTTAAGTTACACCAAGTAGAGAGTGGGCAGCCAGTATCACAACATTTCTGCTTGTCTATGAAGAGGCGATAGAAATAAGCTCCATGGGGAAGAAAATGAAAACAAAGGCAATGGGTAACGCTTACCTGGTAGACTACATAACTAGTATGTATGAAGCCGTGAGTATAATTCTCCACACCACATAATCCAGGTACAGTGGCACACACCAGTAATCCTAGCACTTAGGAGGTGGAAACAAGAGGATCAGAAACACAAGGTCACATTCAGCTACATAGTCAGTTCAAGGCCAGCTGACAACTCACATAATTCTGTTTCAAAAATAATCAAACAGAAAAAACAAAGAAAAATTCCAGACAATGACTGTGCCATTAAACCAATCTTTGTGCTTTCTACTTAGTAATACGCTTTTCTACATATATTAGTACACTATAATATACAAAATCAAGGTAAGTGTTCCCTTGATAGAAAACACTCCTGTTTTCCCTTGTCACAGAAGCCACAGACTATAATAAAGTCAAGCAACGGATAGATTTCAGCTAAAACCTTAGTTTCTTTGGAAGAATTCAAAGGCTCCACAAGGTGCCTCATGTGTGTTCCCAAAGAGTTCCTATGTGGTCACATCTGCAGTATTAATGGTACAACTGTTTCGATACCATCACTTATTTACCAAACATTTATGTAACCCCACTACTGACAGAGACAGACATAAGGGGCGCTGTGCTTCTCTAGTGTCCCTTCTGCAAACCTGGGAGCTTAATTCCGTCCACTTTTATGCTTCAAGTTCTAATAGTCACAGACAGTCAGTTTCTGTCTGTGTTCTGTCTCTGTTTGTCTCTGCTTCCACTCACTCATCCCAATACACACACACAATACATATGCTAGGCTGGCACTCCTAACCTTCATGCTGTACCTCATGACTTCCGAGATTAGAGATATGTGCTATCTTTTGGAACCGAGAAACATGTTCTCTAACAAGAACTGTGTTGTGTGCATTTGAAGCTTTAAACAGATCCACTTTTTATACTTGCTTACTTGCCACAGACTGAATTGGTGTGATTCTCATTTTCTGGCATCTTCCTTTTCAAAGAAATTGGTTGTATTCTTCATGATATACATGAGAACATTTGAAAGATGCTCACTGAAAATATGATCATCTTTTCTTACAATGGTTTTTAAATATGAAAGGCCTTCTTTAGGGATAAAATCCCTAAATTCCCTTTCTCAAATTCTGGAAATAAAAAATTCATCACCATGTTTTGCTTTCAATTATGGGGAGTTATTTAACTTTGTACTAAGTACTCGCTATTTACAGTGGTTATTTCTTGACTGAGTTGTTAACTACTAATGCTTTGCTTTATAAGTAATTAAATAAACCCAGAACTTTCTATAGCTTTTCAAATGGAGTTTTATAATATTGTAAGATAAGTAAAACAACCAATGTTTTATGATATTCTGGAGAGATTGGGGCACATTTTCATTGTGCTAAGTAATAAACACTCCCTTAGTTTCACAAGTAACTCAAGACTTTGGTAGTCTACACACCATGATCCCAAGATCAGAGCCACATTTAAAGTGAAAGGAAGGGAGCAAGGAAAAAAGAATAACTGCAACTCCCATTAGAGTCAGCTAGATCACAGTGTGAGGAACAGAAACCTGAAAATCTCCTTTTGGTTTCCTTCCCAGAATTAGCTTTCCCTAGTCTCTCATGGGCCCCTTTGCGTGGTTTCATAGCTAGGACTTGCAGTCACAGCAGCGCATGCGGGGGCAGAAGAGAAATCAGGGCTGTGGCACTCTGAGTAAATTGCTCTCCACTGTATGAATGAGAGAGAAGACTGCAGCAGAGAAGAGCATTGTAAATAACTTTAAGTGTGCAATCGCACATAACATCGATTTGACTGACCTGGTAACTTGGCATCAGCCCAAGCAATCATGCCCTAAGCAGGATTTATATCCTGTGTTGTCAAAAAGCAGTCCAAATACACATTTAGATGCTGCCTTGTTAGTCTTTTCAATTAGAAAATACTGTAGGATTACCTTGCTATAAAAATCAACCCCCATACGTTTTTCCTGTAAAGTTAGTAATTTCCAATGGTATTGGGAAATAATGTGTTTCACATTTATTTAAGTATTCAATTGAATCTTTTTGAAGGTATATGTGCAGATTTATTTGAAAAGTATCCGAGGACTATGATACATATGTATGCTTACAAATATAGGAATTAAACACAAAAACTTCCATTTTTAGTTTCAGAGGTATCCTTCATCTGCATCAAAAATTATTCCTGGGAGTTAAGTGAAATTGTCAAGGCAATTAAAACTGTTTAAGTGTTCCTTTCTTTTTGGGTTAAGTGGGAACACTGAGATACATACTTAAAAACATAAAACAAAGAAACAAAAATATCCACTGTTAATGTTTTGTCTTCATATTACCAGGATAAATGCCAAGGAGCATATCAGAGTTAGTGATGAGCCTTCCTTCAAGGGCTTCAGAGTCTATGGCTCCATATGAGACTGACAAGCTTTGGGATTACAATTGGATTGCCAGGCATAATGGTTTGCACAATTAGACCTCGCTGTATTTTTCTTTTCATTTTGTAACAACATATTTTGTGATCATGAGGTATAAACTTAGTTTTAATTTGGGCAATAGAGATTCCTGTCAAGTGCTAATATAAACTTCTTATCTGTTGTATGTCTTTTCTTGCTTATACCCTGCTAAAACTGTCGAGACATATGGGGATAATCCATAGAGAAATTTTCATCTAATGTATGCAAACTAAATCTATACAAGTTTTATTAGTCTATTGTTGTATAAAGTCTGCTTGTTTGTTCCCAGCTTCCCAGACTCCCGAAATAATCACAGAAACTATATTATTTAAAACACTGCTTGGCCAAGGACTCTAACATATTTCTAGCAAGCTTTTACATATTAAATTAACCCATTTCTATTATTTTATATTTTACCACAAGGCTTGTGGTCTACCTAGTGGCTTGTGTCTTTCTCCCCTGGTAGCTCTATGGCATCTCACTGACTCTGCCTTCTCCCAGCATTCAGTTTAGTTTTCCCTGTCTACCTCTATTCTGTCCTGTACAGGTCTAAGACAGTTTCTTTATTAACCAGTGGTATTCACAGCATACAGAGGGGAATCCCTCATCAATCTATGACAGAGAAAGAGATTTCTGGATTCTAACCTGTGGGTTTTATTTTTAAATCTATTTAAATTTAATAATTTTAATTATTTTAAATCACTCTCTGACTTTTCTCTAAAAACCGGCTTACAAACTAGGCTCCTTTATGTTTCTCTCCATCTTGTTTTGTCAATTTTGGTTTGGGAAACTTAAACTTAAGAAAGCTTAAACTTTTATTCTCTTTTTGAGAATAGATACTTTTTATAATCAGGACAGCAAGAGAAATTTGGTAGTGAAGCCCAAATGGTGAAAGGGAATGAAATGCAAGTTAGAAAAAGAAGAGATTATTCTGTTATCACAAAAGCGTTGAACTGTCTCACTAATCCTGCAATATCAGCACCCTAAGTACAGTTTCCTATGTAGCTGTCAACTAATGTAAGACTAGAAAAAGTGACAAAATTCCCAGGTTAAGAAGGGCAAATGAATCACATAGGGAACATCCATAGAGGGCAATGTGAGCTCTACTAAGAGAATAGAAGTGAGGACATCCCAGATCTGTGAGGTGTTACCCCAATCTCTAGACTGTCCAGATACTTATTGTATGGAAGTGTTTCAGTTTGATGAGCACCCGGCTATGAGTAAGATACTTAAAAATGAATGACTATTTTGGTTTATCAATTGTTGGGAGCCATGCAGGATCTGATCAGCATATGACCCCATTGGGTTTCCTCAGAGCAAAGCATCCATGGAAATGGACTCTTCTTGAGAATCAGTAGTCCAGGGGACAACGTGGAAATCTGCAAAATTTGTGCAGTTTGCAGGCTCTTTTCTTTCTCATTATATTGGTTATTCTTTGGGTAGGTATTAGATTTACTTTGTCAGTCATATATACAATAACTGCAATTTCCCTGGAAATTCTTCTCTTTCTCAACTATTTTCCCTTAAGTTTCAGCAGGGGACTAATGTTTCTCAAATCTCTTATCTGGAATTCCTATGACTCCTAATCCTGGGAACTTCTCTGACTCAATAGAGACAGTTAGGTACATGTGAGAGAACAACACTTAGAACATTAACTATGTCTCATAGATCTGGAAAAGAGAGTAAGGCATGCAGACACAGAACAGGGAAAAGCCTCAAGAATACACAGTGTCAACTGTTGAGAGTGTTCCCTGGGACACCAAGCATATAGAACCAATGATAGGATCTAGTATAACCCAATGGGGAAAATGCAATATAAAATATAGGATGGAGAGATCCATCTTCACTATATATATATTATATATACTTATATTGGTGGAAGAATTATGGTATAATGGATGGGAAAAGAGTGCCTTATCAGAGTCTGCATTTTGCAGAGAGATTGAGACATGGGACCCTCTTATAGAAAAGGGAACTGTATAAAATCATTTTTGTAGACATTAAAGAATTGATTGGGTTTAAATATTGTCCATTAAGGCACTGTACCCATGTCTATTACTTTTTAACTTTGTAATCATAAGTAGCTTCAAGCTGTCATAAGTGTTGCAAGAGCAAGATATGTCTGGCTTGCTATTTAGTTAAGCCTGCAAAAATGCTGAACTCTATCACTAGAATAAGATTATGAAGCAGGTGGGAGAGTGTAATGGGGAATGATAAGAGATTTCATAATAATTATGATGTGTTCATTAAAATATGATGCAGTTCTTAAAGGTCAAAAATAGGAGTCAATAATAAAGCTGTTCATATAACCCTGGTAAGAAAAAATGTTTATGTATAAATAAAGATGGCTTGAGCTATTCGGGGCCACTTGAGTGCAATCCATTTGGTGGTCAAATTTTTTCCTGGTTGCTGATGCCCCCTCCATGCCTCAGGACCTGAACCTGATATCAGGCTGGACCCCAGCAATTAATGAGAAGGATTTATTCTAAGTTGAGCACAGATATCTTATACTAACTTGGAAGTCAGCAGAATTTTCTCAACTGTAAAATAAAAAAAAATCAACTAGCTTAAATGCTAAATTAAATGTTCCAATTATAGTTTGAATATAGAGAAACAGAATATTACTGGAACTTGACTCAGTGTTAAAAATGGGTCTTGGGAACCAAGAAAATTACTAGATAATCCAAAGTATCTCAACACGGAAAAAATTTTACTTTTACAGAAGGGTAAATAGCCACATCAAAACAAGCAGGCAAGCACACAGGGGTCCCATTTGGCTTTTATTCCTAACACTGAGGCATAAAAGGTCCTGTGGCTCACTCTGAGTGATCAAAGCTTAGCTTCTCATTCTTACATGACTGGAAATTCAAAGCAGCACAGCTGATAAGCAAAGAGCAACTATTCAGAAGAAGATGCTATGCTCAACATATATTTTGATTTCAGGTAATGCTGGCCTTGGAGGAATTTGAATTTGTGCCAACAAACTTTTTTTTTTTTTGGTTTGTTTTGAGATAGGGTTTCTCTGTGTAACAGCTCTGGAACCTCCTGGAATTCACTTTGTACAACAGACTGGATTTCAACTCACAGAGATATGTCTGCCTCTGCCTTTGCAGTGCTAGTATTAAAGATGTGCGCTATCACCACCTGGTTAATTTTATTTTTAATGAGTTTTACTTTAGCTAACTCTTTGGCAAAAAAAAAAAAAAAACAAAAACAAAAACAAAAAAACGTATTTCTATTGCATTACCCCCATTCTGGAAAAGAGTGAGCTACAGAAATAAATGTCAGTATTAAATTGTGTCAAGATCACAAAATGGCTTACAGGGCAAATAAAACATCACAAAATTGTATCTTCTACCTCCAAATAGTGTATGATATATGACTTCACTTGTTATAAAAAAATGGGGGGCTGTTGACGATTTCACTGCACAGCTAGGACTCAGAGTAGAATACTCATGGGAAGGGCTGCTGAGCTTCAAGTCAAAGGTCAGGCGAAATTGACATAGAGCCATGACAGAACAGTGTAGATATGGAAAGGGAGAACTCATGTCTTATGATAAGCCAAGGGATTCAAAGTTGAAAGTCATGTTTAATAGGAAGAAGGCACAAAGATAACTATGGTTAATTAAAGGTTAGTTTCATAGTGGTGATTTTTGGACCAATAGCATGCTTGCAAGAGAGAATAGATACCTAGAAATGCACAGAACAGCTTGGCTTGGGATGTTCCAGTGACCCCTCTAGAAATGTAGCTGTAGTTTATGACTCACAATGCATGCTTCTGAAAAAGTGCAACTAGGCAAGAGAAGGAAGCAACACTGGAAGAGCTTGATGCAGTTTCATAGAGCTCCATTCTCTCCTCTCTTACGTGATCTACACATAAAAGCTGTGAGACGGGGAGAAGATCATTTTTCTTCCATGGATGAGGAAGGGTGCAGACAGCACTCAACTAGGGTTTTATTTAGAGCTCAAGCTAAGGCAAAGCATGTCAGTCCTGTGATCAACTTAGGAAATAAGCACAAGCATCACAGGAAGCCAAAGCTGCTGTCAATCGCCCTCCTCCCCCTCAGCCCTGGATATATTTAAACCAAGTAATAACGAAACAAACTGGCAGCTGGCACTTTCTCAGTGCCAACTTGAAACTCCTCACAAGGAAACTTTATTTCTAGACAGAGTTTTGATTTCTCTTTTGAAAATTTTCATTTGTTGTTTATTTGAATGCTGCATTTCTAAGTAAAACATTGGAATGAGACGAACAAAATTGCTAACAAAACGTGACTTGTATAATTTTTAGGTTTTAAACTTCTGCTACACAGGCATCTACATGTGAGCCATGGTATAACACAAGCCCATCAATTCACAGATATTTGGACCACAGTTTCTCACGTAGCCAGACTCTGAATCTTCAATCAGCCGGTGAGGGCAGATGAAGAGCCCTATTTACTGGCCTTCTTATATATCACAGTCACTAAGACCACATTGTCATCCTACAGTCTGCTGGACATGTATTTGCATTCTAAAAGTTAGAAAACCAAGGCTTAAAAAAGTAATTTGCTGAGGGAAAGGCGGTTTTCCATGGCAGATTCCAGACACACATCTTTTTGCCTCTGTTGCTCTAGCTCTTCTGGACCTCTGACAACAGATGACGTGCTTCCCCCTGAGAACTTACTGTTTTGTTTGGGGTTGGTTTTATTTAGCTTTAGGCAAAGGAAGCCTAAACTGATTGCTGCTTAGAACAGACACATCTAATTCTTTGACAGCCAATGTGAAAAAGAACATGTCACATGGTGCCAGATGTTTGAGTTCATGTGATCACATCTGCGCATATTATGGTAGCTGTACAGTCTGAGCCATCTGAAACTACTCTCCTGTCTTCACCTGTTGTATGAGAACTATGCCTAAATGTGGGTATTATAAAGCGAAGCACATAAACAAATAAGTGAAAAAAATGGCTGGTATGCATTTTACCACCTAAACAAGAATACCAACAACACTAAATTCAGACATAGTGAAAATTCTGTAGAGAGTTTCATTACCTTGCATTCTCACTTCTAAAAACAATTCAGGGAAGAATTCTATTTCTTCTGAAATAGACTCTGGAGCAGAAGCTGCAGGGCATCATGCCTTCACTAATATCTGAGAAGAAATGATCCCGCTGGTGCTGCCAACATGTGCCAATGTGTCTCAGCTTGCGCTCCCAGTAACAGGTGTTTGCAGGCTGGCAAAACGGAGAGTGAACCTCCTCCTCCCAATTTGCCTGTCTTTCACTTGTCAAGGGTTTTGACAGGCATTTTACAGTTCTCTGTCACACATTTTTCAGCATGGCTGAACAGTATGCTACTTAAAGCAATCGAAATCAAAGAACTCTGAGAATGGCCTCTCTGGATTTCTATTTGATGACAAGCAGGGGTGTTGGTAGTCTTTCCCCTTGACATATGCCCCCTTCACTCACTCTTCTGGTAGGTGGACATTAAGTTCAACAGTTTGTCCATTGCTAACTGGGCTCTTCTGTTGATTTAGTGTCATCTTTGGTTTTAGTCCCTGTTTACGGGCTAAATTATTGCCTTCTTTGCTCCCAGAAATCATACATATAAATAATCCTTATCCACATCACTGTTCTATTTTAGTGTTCATATCTCTAAATTTTAACCTCTCAGAAAAGCCCCCAAATGATTCTCCAATACATTATAGTATTTATAGTTAGAACTAAATTTAGACATATATTTTATAAAGTAGCTTATTCTTTTCTAATTTCATGCTTGCATATATTCTTGTCATCACTCATTACTCCATCCTTTCTTATTCTTTCTTCATCTGACATCCAATTCCCCATTAAATCTCTATCCTATTTTCATGCCTTTTGTTTAGTTCTTATTTTGTCCTTATGACCACAGGTTTGAACCAGGCCATAGTTTTGTCCACAAGTAAGGAGCATGTGTAACTACGAGTGGCTACACGACTATAGACAATGACTTTCTTTGCCCAGCAGCCCTCACTTCCAGTGACTTCATCAGCAACTGAATGTTTATGGGATCAGTCCCATGCAGGCTCTACAGAGAGAATTGCAGCTGCTACAAGACATGAGTGCCACGCCCATGCTGCTCCCCTAAGTCGACATTTCACAGGTCTCCTTCCCAATCACTCAGTTTTTCTTTCAATTCTTTCTCACTGGTTTGTAAACCCTAATATTTCTGTGTCTGTCTGTGGTGTGTGTGGGGGGGCACTACAGGACTCAACAGTCTCATGTTCTCAGTTCTTTGCCCAGCCATGAATCTCTGCACCAATTACCATGCACTGCTAAGAGAGACTGAGAACAGCACTGCAGCCAAAGCAAACTTTTAATGAGTTTATTACTCATTAAAAATCAGGCAACAAGCTACTCATGGCTTGGGCCCCACTGCAGTGCCAAAGCATGTGTATAGAGGTGGGGGTGGAGTTGTTCAGGAAAGCAAGACAAACAAAATGCTTAATTAACATGGAAAATCCTAGTTAGAGGGTGGCTGGCACTAGCTAATGGGAAACTTTCTTTCCTAGGATATGAGCATTTGTACTGATTTACATTTTAGTTTCTTTATAAGTGAGCTGAAGATGTTGAAGATGTTGTCTCAGCCAAATGGTCTCCCAGTGATTTTTAGCACTGGAATTTAATAATTCCTAAAGATCATATAATTAAACAAATAGTAATATAATGTATTTCCATACCTGAAAATGGTGTTTCCTTGAAGTAAATGATGTTGGTTTTCTCCTAACTTTGCAAGGTTTCTGGTTAGTGGTCAACATAGTGATAAAGTCACTCTTGTCCTAAACAACCACACATTATTGTTAAAATTCATATGGGTGTATTATCAAATATATTTAGGCAAAAGGAAAAATGTACATTTTCTCTGTTCTGCTCTGCTCACTCAACTGGCAGCCTATTTTCCTTCATTGAAACTTGTTTTTCTAGACATTGCTTGCATAGTAAAAAAATGTTTAAGTCAATTTTCATTACTAAGCTAGTATTATGCAGCTTAAATTGAACATAGCGTCCCTGGGAAATAAAAAGGGCTACCCTACACATATGCATAAATGGATGTTCAAATACCACATACTCACCTACAACTTCACCACTAATTCTAACTTCTCATATTGATAAATGCCTGAGAAGTTCTGCAGGCCAAGATCATATTGCCATGTTTCATTTACAGACCTTGATCAGCTCATAAAAGGGTCACAAAAGACCAACTTCCTCTCCTAAAGAAGACTTTGGTTGGCCAAGTGCACTACCGCGTTCCTATGAAACATTGGTGTTTGCAGCTGCAGAGTGACCAGGGTGGGTGATAGGTCAGCAAGTTTCTCGTTTTTGATGGCAGCTTTCAGTGATAATTTCGAGTGCTACTTGAGGGATTATTGTCTCTTGGTTTCTCATTGCTCTACCTGTCTCTGCAATCAAGGAGTATGCTTCATTTTAAAACAAAGATTATAAGAAGAATCTTAATGATGAAAAGGAAATTAAACAATTATATCATCTGATCATCTAACTTTTATAGGATAAAATTTATGCTCTAAAATTGTGTGCGACTTTCCCAAGAGCATAGTTAAGATGGAAGATGCTCTGTGGCTTTAATCACATGATCCTTCTGACAAATTATACAGAGTATACCGTTCACAGGTAGGTAAGGTTCAGGTACAGTTGAAGGCTAACTGAACTACAGATATGTGAGTTCCAGTCTAAGGGCTTCTGATTTAGCAATAAATATGACAAGAGTCTAAGAAATTACATTCCCCATGAGTTCTGTCTTAGGCAGTACTGACACTGCCCCATCCAAGCTCAAGAACCACTGAAATATACTCGTTACCAAAAGGAACAAATAATTTCTCTTTGTTCCCATTCATTTGTTCTGTCTTCTATTTACTTTCTTAAATATTTATTGAACATAACCTCTTTTCCTTACCTGCTGAGATGGGAAATATGAAGGTAACTCTAAATCAGTCCTCTTCAGGATTTCACAAGTGGGGAGGAGCAAATGCATAATCAAGCAGTTACCAATCTTTTCAATACAATGATAAAAGTCAGTGAAAAAATAATGTCTGAGTATTCTTAAAGCTAAGAGAAAACTCTTCAGAGAAGGCTTTATGAGAGAGGTGGTATTTGGGTGAGGTATGAGTGGACAAGAGAGACTAATTAGATGTGGGATATACTATCCTAAAAGAACAACCCATGCAGAAGTGTCTAGAGGGTCCTTCTTTCCTAAGAAAGAGGAGCAGGAAGACGTCAGGAAACAGAAGCAGTTGAAGATAAAAAGATGTAGGGTCCATAAAGGAAAGGCATTTTATACTTTACAAGTTTCTCTCAGATATTGAAGTCTTTTTACTTTGGGTAATGTTATAGATGTGCATAATGAAATTTATATCTATGCCTCATTTTGCCTTTCTAATTTTCCCCAAGATGCCCTCCTCCCAACTTTCTAGAATTTTTCTTTGTTAACTCACTAATAACAGTTAAAACTGCCCATTAGTATATGGATGTGGAGCCATCCAGTGGAGCACAAGAAGCCCACCAATAGTCACTGCCTCAACAAACAGCAATTCCTCTTCCAGCAATTATCCACTGCCAATAAATCCTCAGTAAGAGGTCTAATTTGCTCTGTTGTTCTG
This sequence comes from Myodes glareolus, assembly GCF_982192425.1. Taxonomy (NCBI): domain Eukaryota; kingdom Metazoa; phylum Chordata; class Mammalia; order Rodentia; family Cricetidae; genus Myodes; species Myodes glareolus. Next base: position 115,781,265 of record NC_142028.1, on the reverse strand, counting down.
AGCTGGTGGCAGCTTAGTTTATCATGTTGTGAGAGTGCAGCTGCAGGGGAGGACTGTTTCATCTCAGAGCCAAGGAACAGCATGATAGAAAAAATACTAATCCTGTTCTTCCTTTTGAGAGAACACTCTGCAGTGTCACCAATAGGCTCCACTGGAGACCAGTCCTGTAGCAAACAAAACTTTAGGAGACATCAGGGATCCAAATTATATTAGATGCTAAGAAAACCACCATGTCAATACTCTTCGTACCTCAGCCAAGTTACCCAGGAGTTATCATTGAGAACTCCCTTGGGCAGATGGCTTACTACTCCAGGACTCAGTGATCTCATCTGTAAACAGGGTAGCTAAATGGATAAAATGGATCAGCTCATGGAAAATATTAACAAAATGGTTTTCAAAAAGAAAAAAAGTTAATTCTGCACTTCATAGTGTATAGAATGATTTTAAAAAAGAAACAGAAAAAAGAAAGTTATGTAAGAGGCAGGCATGGTGCACACAACTATAGTTCAAACATGGACGATAATGAGTTACAGGCTAAGGTGGGATATACAGTATGAGACACTATTACAGAATAGTAATATACAATAAGTGAATAAATAAATTTCACCCAAGGAAATTTATTCACCTAAGGAAAACAGGAGTAGATAAAAAAATGACTGTAAAGACAAATACACCACTGACCAAAACTGTTATCACTGTCACTTCATCATGATACTTAGAATGGGATAGAAATTTAATTTAGCATACCACTCATTGTAAGGTAGGAGGTTAGCTCTTGAGGGACTGTTTAATATGCCTTCCAAAAATAGAACAGCAAAAATAGGTAGACATTGTCACAGCCCCAGGAAAGCATGCAAAGTATTATGGTTGGACTACCTGATATATCCAAAACAGGATATAAATAACAAGGTGACAGTGCTTTAGGACACCTAATCAGATCAGAGCAGTTTCAGGAATGGCCCCACCAGTAAGCAGAACATGTGCAAAACAGTATTATTCTTTTGGGCAATTTTTCAACTTAAGGTGTATTTTAATGCCTACATCTATTTCTGCATTTTACATAAATCTACTTCCAACAAACTGAGCTTTGGGTAAAACAGGCTTCCAAGAAGAACATGTCTCTTCCCTGGGATTGGAGGAGAGGAATAACCTCCATGCCTGCTACAATTGGTGCTGTTGTTTCTCAAATTCATTCATTCTTTATTTCTAAAAGATGTATTCTTGCTTCGGCGCTTTTGTTCTAATTCCCAACTGCTTTTATTTGCTGCTGGGTCCTGATTGTATTCTTTTTGATAGCACTAGAACCTGGATTGCTGGTCAAGACCAAAAGAAATTGGAGATCTCGATGTGACATTATGACTTAAAATACACAAATCACTTCTGATTCACTGTATTCATTTTATTTTGCTGTGCAACAAACTTAGCAAATTAAACCAACCTATTGGTGCGGGAAAGATTACTCAGCTATTACATGTACTGTGTGTTTGTCCAGAGGAATCAGTTTTGATTCCTTGCACACATCTGGTGGCTTATGATCATCTGAAAATGCAGTTCCTAGGTATCTGATTTGCTCTTTGTCCTCTACAATCACCAGGCACACATGGTACACAGATCTATACACTAGTAAAACATTTAAGAAACAATTTATTATTTCAGTTTTACAGCAAGACTTTGCCAAATCTCACAAAACTGAGACTAAGATTAGGCTGAGCTGTGGTTCATAGATCTCACAGGGTCCTCTTCCAAGCTGATTGTTCATGATAGGAATTGAGTTCTTGCAGTTATTGAACTGAAGTTATTACCTTGTTTCTACTGTCAACTAGAAATTACTTTTATCAACTTCACATTAAGTTCCATAATACGAGGTCTCCACAGGAAGTTCATGAGTATGCTTACTTTCATCAAGGTTACCAAAGAACTTGCAGAACAGTGAATAATCCTTATCCTCCTAATTGATGACTCTCTTGCCTCTAACACACAAGCCAAGATTTAATAAGCTTCTATGATTGGTTCATCTGGGCAATCTTGGTTTTAAGTCAACTAATCATATTCTTCAGTATGACTCCAAATATCCCTTCCTTTTAGTACCTACTGTGGTATGTGTTGGAATTAACTGTGAGACTGTGTGCTGTGGGAACAGAAAACTGTGGAGCCAATACAAATTTTGTCACAGAACTGACTAGTCATTATCAGTGATACTGCCGCATTTTAACATCTGTCCCCTTGACTCTTTCTTCCTCTATACTCTATTTACATCTGAATGAAGGACTGTTCAACAGGACTAAGAAACACATCTTTTATTAGTGACATACTTATGTCTGCTGCTCAAAATAACTCAGAATTGCTCTCACCTCTGAGTCTGTGACCCAGTCACCTATAGAATCACTATACCAAGGCAATGATTTATCTGTCACAAAAAAAGCAGCTTTCAATTTGCATTTGTTTTCCATTCATCCTATCGATTTGAGAAGTAGTAACTTGATTAATGGAGTAGTACCAACATACCATTTGGAAGCAAGCCTAGTTTGAGAGATATTTTGCAGAGAACCACCCTGAAAATACATTTAATTTAAAAGCAGCATATTTTATGTTGTCAAATCAACTGGCAGTTTTCCTGAGGCTCCTACTTCAGATACAAATGATCTTAAAAAAAAAAAGTAATAAAAAGAAGGGAACAAAAGCTAAACACCAGGGGGAAGTAAAAAAACAAACTTGGTTGAGATGTTCAGCTTTCAGTTACCAGAAACAGTTTCCTTTACAAGGAGGCTCATCCAAGTGACCTGAGTGTGTTGCCATCAACATCAGTCTCCATAACAGATTGAGAATAGAAATAAAGCTCAAACTCAGCACCTCAACATTTCCAGTATGCTTGAGGGTCTCTATATTTGGTTCTTTAAACAAGATTGTATACAATGCTAGCTGATAACAGGACTCCAAACAACTTAACACTATATATAATAACAAAGGATGACACTATCCCAACATGAAAAAAATTATACCCATGATGTAAAGGTTTCACTAACAGATGGCTTGGAAATTTATTTTTAAAAGAAAGAATCTAGTGGTAGATCATGCCTTGGAAGCATTATGATCTGACTTTGAGCCTCAGAAACCATGGAAAGAAAGAAAGAAAAAAGAAAGAGAGAGAGAGAGAGAGAGAGAGAGAGAGAGAGAGAGAGAGAGAGAGAGAGAGAGAAAGAAAGAAAGAAAGAAAGAAAGAAAGAAAGAAAGAAAGAAAGAAAGAAAGAAAGAAAGAAAGAAAAGCCAGGGATGTTGGGTCAAGTTTGTAATCGCAAGTACTTGGGAGGCAGAAAAAGGTGAATGCCTAATGCTGTCTCTCCAACCAATCTTGCCTACTTAGTTAGTTCTAGGTCAGTGAGAGGCCTTTATTTAAAAAAAAGGGGAGGGGATGGTATCCAAACAAGTTTGTTCTCTGGTCTCTGATTGCATGTATATACACATGTACCTCTCCAGTCCTTAAAACATTCCATGTTAACAGGTTTGCATTTTGATTCCTAAGGTCCAGGAAAGAAACATGGGTATTTCAGATTGCTGATTTAATTTTTATTTACTCATCTCCCCTTATTAATGTAATTATGAATTTTCCTAGCCTCTCATTTCAATGCTAAAAGCTAATTCAAAAGGCCACCAATTATAATTATGTTGGGTTCTTACACTACTAAGTAATGATGGATTCATTATGAGCTTATTTTAGTTAGGGTTCTTATTGCTATGAATAGACACTATGACCATTGCAATTCACATAAAGAAAATACTTAAACTGGCTATCAGTTTCAGAAGCTTAGCCCATTATCACCATAGTGGAACACGATGGCATGCAGGCAGATATGGTGCTGGAGGACTTGAGAATTCTACATCTTGATCCAAAGGCAACAGAAAATACACTGAGACACTGGGCATAGCTTAAGCACATAAGAGACCTCAAAACCTACCTTCATAGTGACACACTTTCTTCAACAAAGTCATTCCTACTCTGAAAAAGCAAAACCTCCTAAGACTGACAAACCCTATGAGCTTATGGGGGCCAATTATATTCAAACTACCAGCTTCTACTCCTTGCTTCCCATAAGCCTATACCAAAATGCAAAATGCATTTAATCCAATTTCAGAAGACCCCTTAGTCTACCACAGTCTCAACAAAATTGTAAAGTTCAAATTTCAAAGTCTCTTCTGAGATTCATACACTCTCTTAACTATAATCCCCTAGAAACCAAAATAAAAATAAAATAGGTCACATATTTCCAACATATAATGGCACAGGATACATATAAACATTCAGAAATGTAGAGAGCAGAACACGGTAAGGAAATACTGGACCAAAGACAGACAGAAAACAAGCTAGGCACACCCCTGAGATGTGTTCCCATGTCTAGTATCAAAATGCTTTTTAGATTTCTAATTCTTTTCAGTTTTTTTGACTGAAACACACTTTTCTCTTAGGTTGGTCCCTGCTCCCAGTTTTCCTCAGTGGGTATCCCATGGCTCAGGCATTTCCAATGTCTTGTGGTCGCCAAAGAAACCAGATTTTTACCTTCACAATTTCATTGATTGGATTCTCTAGGCCTCCAGTCAGGAACACCCGTGACACAAACCTGGCCTTAGTGGCTTTCTTTAGAAGCTCCTTGACTGTAAAGTCAGAACCACCTGGTTAAATCTGCCAAGCTTTGTGGCTTGCTGGAGTTGGAGCATGGCTCAACAGCTCAATTACTTCACCAGCTTTCTGTTTTCCTTGGCTTCCTTCACTGTCTAATCTTGGCTGTCCTGGAATTTGCTCTTAAAACTGGCCTTGAGCTCAGAGATCTTTCAATAACATTTTACCAGTTTTATTTTCGATGATTTTCACTGCCAAAGCATGGCATTCTGGAACTTGCTCTGTAACCAGGCTGCCCTAAAACTCAGAGATCTGCTAGATTCTGCCTTCTGAATCCTAGGATTAAAGGTTTGAAACACCACACTAGGCTCTAACCTTTTCTTTAATTCCTTTTCTCAAGTTGGAACCATAGCTGGGTGGGATCTTACTCTAAGGTCACCACTCACTTTAGTCCATTTCTTAATCTGTTTATCTCCTGGAACATAGGTCTCGGCTCTATTTCACTTCCCGGTGCTCCTTTTTTCCTCAAATTGTAGATTTTTAATTTTTCTTGTTCAGGTTGCTCCTTTTCATTACAAATCGTTAAGAGTTTACATGATGGAGTCAATACTAGGCTGTTTTGAGATTTCCTCTGCCAATGGAATTAACCTAAATCTTTTTTTTTTTTTACTTTAGCCTCAGGCAGATTCTTCAAATATGGGCAAAAAGCAGCCACATTCTTCAAAAAAGTATCACAAGACTGGGCTTTGGCCACATACAAACATTCTTCTTAGAAACCTCTTGAGCCAGGTCCCAACAGTTCATCAAATCACATTCAGCACTACTGTCTTCCATGCTCCTACTAGCATGGCCCATTAAGCAATAGTTAAAGCATTCTACTGCTTTCCTAACCCAAACACCCAAAGTTCAAATTCCTACAAACAAAAGCATGGTCAGGCCTATCACAGCTATATCACAGTCCCCGGTAAAACTTCTGTTTTAGTTAGGGTTTCTACTGCTATAAAGAGACACCATGACCACATCAATTCTAATAAAGGAAAACACTTAATTGGGTGGCTCACTGCTACATAAATTTAGCCTATTATTATCATGGTGCGCTATTGTGGCATACAGACAGACATGGAGCTTCACATCCTTATCCAAAGGCAACAGGAGGTACACTGAGACACTGGGTATGGCTTAAGCATATATGAGATCTCAGTGACCACTCCCACAGTGAAACATTTCCTCCAACAAGGCAACACCTACTCCAAAGAAATCATAACTCCTAATAATCCCACACTTTATAAGCTTATAGGGGTCAATTACATTCAAACCACCACAGATCCTGTTTTTCTTACCTAGTATCCTAGTATTACCCAAAAGGGGGAGATAAACTTAAGTGAGGGAAAAATGGGGAGGAAGGACAGACAGAAAGAGGAAAGATAGAAATGACGGGGGGGGGGGGTCTTTTGTAAAGATCACATATTCCCAAAACAAACTGAAATGACTGCTTGGTACTTCAAATTTTGAAGTATTCTTTTCTTAAAACTTAAAGGAACACTTAAAACAAATTCTAACAGCTATTTATTTATTTATTTTTGAGACGATGTTTCTCTGTAGCTTTGGAGCCTATCCTAGAACTAGTTCTTGTAGACCACCAGACTGGCCTCAAAACCAGTGTTCCACCTGCCTCTGCCTTAAAGGCATGCACCACTACCCAGCTCTACATTTTTTTTTTGGCTTATTATGTGAGGATTGTAAGGACAATGCTTTCTTCATAGACAACTAAATTGCTCCAAGTGGGGAAGAAACAAATACATGTATTGATTAGGGATGTTCACTGGGTAGAAGCTTATTTAAGGACACAAGCTCAGTGACAACATATCTAAATGGTACTATGACCCAGGATATCTTTTTTCTCTTCATTTTAATTTACAGACACTACACTTTTAAAGAATGTATGGCATATGAAGGCACACATTGAGCTCAGTGGCTTCAGATCCCTTTGAGCTGGAATTTTAAGTTGGAACAAACTGATATTGGTGCCAAAACCCAAACTCCAGTCCTCTGCAAGAGCAGCAGTACATGTTCTTAACAAATGTGCAATAGCTTTTGCCTTTACACTGATTTTACAAACTGAGTTTGTGGCAGCCCTGTTCTGAGTGGGTCTATGCATGCAATTTTCCAATAGCATGTGCTAACTTAATGTGTTTGTGCTACAACTGGTGATTCTCTTATCTCTACCCCATAGTTTTGAGACAGGGTCCTTGTTTACCAGACTGGGTACAAACTCTACATATCCAACAATGACTTTGAACCTTGCTGAGATTATAGTTGCATGATACTACATTCAGGTAATCAAGTGCCTAGAGACAGAACCTAACATTCCCTGCATGGCAGGCAAGCACTTTACCAACCAGTTTCATCTCCAGCCCCTTTAAGTTTACATTACATATTTTATAATTTTTGATCTTAGTATTATGACAATAATTGTTTGAAGCACCTTAAATTTCACTGAAAGATGTGCTTCAGATTGCACCATAAACCAGTCACTGCACATCTCTTTCCACCTTACTCCATTCCCCAGCTTGTTTATTCTGAAACACAATGTTGAAACTGGTTTCACAACCCTCAGAATCTTTAACTGTTAAAGTAAAAGGGTCACATAACAGCCACTTTAATTAAAAGCTAAAAATGACCAGTCTGTATGAGGAAAGCATATGGAAAGCCCCAATAGGCAGAAAGTTAGATCAACACACAACAAATGTTAAGCCAAGCTTAACCTTGAATGCAAAGGTAAAGTTCTTGATGGGAAATGAAGTGTTAGTCCTGCAACTTAAGAAAGAAAAATAGCCTTGTTGCTGATTTGATGAAAGTTTTATCACTGGGGCAGATGACCAAAGCAGCTACATTTCTCTAAGACAAAATCTAAGCCAGAACCAGGCGTTACCCTTCTCTTCAATTCTATGAATCCTGATGGATAAGAAATCTTCAGAAGAAAAATTTAAAGTGAGGAGACATTTATGATTTAATGAAAATCATATCCATGACATAAAACTGCAAGGTGAAATAGCAAGTGCTACTATGGAAGCTAATGCAAGATCCTTAGATATAGCTAGAATAACTGATGACAGTGGTTACATTAAACAAGAAATTCAATACATACACGTATATTGAAAAATGATGCTATCCAGTATGTTCATAGCTGCAGAAAAAAACAATGTCAGCCTTCAAAATGTGAAAGCTTCAAAGCATAGGCTCTAATTATCTGTTCTATCCCTTTAAGAGACAAGTCATGCCCACTCCCTTCCTGCTTGCAGTCTTAGGCTCTCTCTCACACTCTCTCAGAGACAGGTTGCCTCTCCTCTCTCTCTCCCCTTCTTTGCCCTTTTCCCTTCCCTTCCATAACCATTAAATACCCAACCTCACTCTACATGTCGTGCCTATCCGTCTGTCTCTTGCCTAACATGTCTCCCTGCCGGGGACTAGACACTGCTCTGGGACCGTCAGCCATCTCTGCCTGGGACTGGCTGCCTGCCGCCACATGGCCCACTACCACCGCTTGGGGACCTGCAGCATTTCTGCTGCCTGCTGCTGCTGAGAATTCTGCAGCATTTTTAATTTTTTCATTACATAGGCTGATTCTCATTAGGGGTAATAAAGCTAGGAACCTTAAAGTTAAGGCAACACTTAATTACCATTCTGAACATTGCAGGGGATTTAAAATTCATGCTACACCTACTCCTTCCTTTATAAATGGAACATAGCCAGATAACTGCACAACTGTAACATAGCTTATTGGATATATTAAGTCCACTGTTGAGGTTTCCTGAAAGCGAGTTCATAAAAAGATACAAAACTAGATTCTCTTTAGTGACAATGTACTTGGCAACCCACAAACTCTAGGAAAGACGTAAAACTACTTGGACTTTCACCTCTTATTTATGAGATGCGATAGATGCCACAGTGATTCCTCTGATGGGTTCTTGCAAAGTACACTGAAAACAATTCACAATTTTTAAACACCATGATGAACTTAATGACTTATGAGAGGAGGCCAAAACACCAACACTAACATGAGTGTAGAGAAATCCTTTCCTGGTGACTCTAAGAGGTTCAAGATTTCAATAGAAATAGTAAATAAAGATGTATAAAAATAGTAAGTAACACTAAAAGTAGAACCTGAAAATGTGACAAAATTGCTTTCATCTCATGATCAAACTTCTAATGGCTAGAGTCTCTACTTATGAATGACCAAAGAAAGGTGTTACTCAAGATGGGAAATACTGGTAAAGAATTATAAACTTGGTTTAAATGTCAATAAATGATTGAGACTCTCTTACAAGCTTAGGTGATGAAACAGCTACAGGGTTTATGAGATTAATTCCCAGTCTTCAAGTTATCCTTTTAGTAAGATGCTATCAAACAGCATTGCGTCAGCAAATTATTTGATGTAAAGAGTCATTTATATGGTAAACTTCCATTCTGAAAAACTATAGTCACCCAACTTTCAGTACTTACCATCCTGGGCAATTAGCAGCCATAAATACTAAAGCAAGCTCATCCTCAGGAAAACAAACTGAAAACAAAACCCCCAAACACATGATGTCCTAAAGGTTAAGATGAACAGAAACATTTTTATCAACAGCATTTTAAAATAAAGTATATATATACATACACACACACACATACACACACACACATACACACACACACATACACACACACACAGTAATTTCAAATATACTATTCATCTTAGGGTTTCTATTACTATGATAAAACATCACAACCAAAAGCTTTAGGGAGGAAAGGGTTTATTAGGCTTACAGGTTATAGTCCATTATTAGGGAAGCCAAGGTAGAAAGTCAGAGGCAGGAACTGAATCAGGGTGCTGCTTACTGGTTGTTCCCCCTAGCTTGCTCATCATGTTGTCTTATGTGCAGGAGAGGAAATACCCACAGTGAGCTAGGCCCTCCCACATAATCACTAGTCAAGAAAATGCCCCACAAATTTGCCCATAGGCAATATGATAAGGGCATTCTTTTAAATTGATGTTTCTTTTCCTATATAAGCATAGCTTGTTTCAGGTGGAGAAAAACAAGCAAAAAACCCACTAAAACTAAGACATAAATAAATCAGGATACTGTTACAGTAACTATGGAGTAAACATAATTTTCAGATGTACCCAAAAGCCAAAAAGAAAAAAAAATCATTCACTTCATTATTGTAGTCCAGATTCCTACCTATGCTTATGCAAGCAATCCTAATAAAACTTAGTGGTCATTAAAAACAAAACAAATAAACAAACAAACAAAAATCTTAGTGATCATTTTAAAAAAAGGCAAGTGAGGTAAGATCAAAATATTTTAAATACATGTATAAAACTGTCAAAAACTAAAGTAAAATACTTGTTCAACATAGTATCCAAAACTTACTTCTTGGTACAGAATTTAATAGTATCTTTCTACTATGAAGAACCACCTAAACATACCTTTGCACAGACACCTCAGTATTTCAGAGAAAACCCCCTAAACCAAGACCTGACAACTTGACATTTCTCTTATGTCTATATCTCAAAATCATCCCAATTCCAATTTAAAATACTTATAATATCTTTGGGAAGAACCGTCAACAGATTTTCTTTTTGAATTTTTCTCAAATATTTTGATATTTACATCTTTTACTTTGTAGTCACATTTGGTGGGTAAAGGCAACCCCTACCTCTTTGGAACTACCTCAGTTGTGAAAGACACAACCAGGAAGACAATCTTTTCGTTCCATCACTGTGCTGATGAACCATAAAAGCAAACCCACAGGGTTGGTCTCAAGGCTTACAACAAAATAAATCAGCAGCTATCACTCGGTGAAGGGTTTACAGACACTGTGGAGAGCAAGACAAATTTTGAAATCTAGTTTCATGTAGCTATCCAGGGTTTGGTTGGGAATAGCTATTGATACAATTACAAAAGTAAAAAGGACTATTTACTATAATAATAAAATAGCTTACTTTACTATTAGCCTATCATTTACTTCATTTTAATATCTTCTTAAAACTGTTATCTTTCAGTATAATTTCAACTACACACAATCTCCTTGGACAAGACACTGAACCATTTTTTGCTTCCACGGGATTTATTTGTCCCTTGATAACCTGAGGGGAGAAAGTTGTAAACATCCATGACCAAAGAATGACAGCTCATGTTGTCACAGTCTTCTTGGCATGTTCTATAATGAAGTGCATCCCTGCCCACGTCTGCAAAGAATATCCACCAACACAATGCTTGCTCTTTTTGCCGCGCGGCCAGAGACTGGATACAACAATTAATTGCTGGTACTTTCAAACTTGATGGGACTTCTTGGGGTCCGCCAGGACAACTACACCAAAACAGGCGATACCTGAAGAAAAACAAAAAAACCCAATGCCTTTGGTGTGTTGCATTTTAGTTTACTCAGCGCTTCGTATGTGCCATTTATAAAACCACCGCATGGCTGAAAGGTAGATCACTCGTGCACCTCTCTTACAGGACAGTGCTGGGAAAGGAGCCCCCGCCCCTAACCTCCCACCACGTCCCACCTCCGCAGCGCCCGCCCCCTGCTCACAGACGCCGACGACCATCTGCGCTATGGAGCCTGGTTGCACTGGGAGTCCCCGCTTCATGGGCCTCTGGCCCAGCAGGTAGACGTAGACGCCCGCCCCGAAGAGCGCAGACCCAGAAAGCAAGCGACAGCTCCAGCAGTCTGCAGAAGAGGAATCCTGTGCGTCGGAAGCTGGCGCAGCGGGTTTCGCAGGTGGGGTCGCGGGGGGAGGCCTGGCATACTCGACGTGATGGGACACTGAGGACCCCATGTCCGAAGAGGGCACCGTCGCCGAGCCTTTGCTTTCAACTGACGTAAAATGCTGCCGGAAAGCATCACGCTGGCGTAGCACCTCAGTGCTTCTGGGAAATGTAGTTGCGCCACGCAAGGATGTGGGCGGAACTGGGCGGAGCTGCCGCTGCCCCAGAAGGTTTTGGAGATTGAAACCAGGAAGTTTAAAAGTGCAGGCAGCGTCAGCCTGGTGTTTTAAGAACTGTGTTTTAGACTACTTTTTGAAAGTCTTGATTTCACTATCTAAGAAGTAGAAATATACATCTGTAAGTTTCCTGACTAACACAAACTAAGGTCCTGACATGAGGACCTTGATAAGAATCAAAGACTACATTTAATATGTTCTTATCCAAGGGCTTACCTATAGCAATTCTGTGCATTCTGCCGTTTCTTCTTCTTTCTATTCTTTCTTTCTTTCTTTCTTTCTTTCTTTCTTTCTTTCTCTCTCTCTCTCTCTCTCTCTCTCTCTCTCTCTCTCTCTCTCTCTCTCTCTCTCTCTCTCTCTCTCTCTCTCTCTCTCTCTTTCTTTCTTTTTCTTTCTTTCTCCCCGCCCTCCTCCCCCCCATACAAGGTTTCGCTATGTAGCTCTGGCGGTCCTGGAACTAGTTCTGTAGACCCGCTCTCAGACATCCGCCTCTCTCTGCCTCCTGAGAGCTGGGATTAAAGGCATGCGCCACCACTACGCGGTCTACATGCTAGTTTTCTCTAGAACAAAACGGCTAAGTGTCACAGCAGTGGTTATGAACCACTCTTTAGATAAGTGCAGGCTCAAAGTTTTCAAAGTGTACATACTGTGAAAGAAATATACAGGTATCATCAAGATATTAAAAATGTTGTGTGGCTCCAAAACTACAGAGAAACCCTATCTCGAACCCTCGCCCCCCCCCAAAAATGTTTGGATTCCCTGAATACCTTCAATCTCTCTGTATTTATTAAAGATGTGATGTCAAATTCATGATTTTGGTTTTGTTCAAGAGAAAATTCGGTACAAACTCAAGTTATTGACACCAGGAGAAAGATTGTTTCCACAGTTTTGCATTTTTATCATCCAGTCAGAATGAATTATAAAAGGTTGAGGAGTTGGCTCTGTGACTAAAGTGTTCCGCAAGGAGGAAATATAAGTTCAGAGACCCGGAGCCCACAGAATGCATGACAGCACATTTGTAAAACTATCAATCATAAGATATTACCTAGCTAAATTAACTCTGACTTTGAGCTCTGTATTCAGATGACAGTCCTTTCCTTAAGATATAACATGAAAAGCAATACATGCACATCACACATATGCAAAACAAATGATTGTATCATTCTGACTTTGTATCTTTGTAAATCAATAGTTATCACCCATTCCTGTCCCAGCTCCCTTTTCTTTTCTTTTCTTACAATAGGCTAGCCATCTTTTGTCCTAGTTGATCTCAGGGGGTTATTTGTACAAAATAGTCTTAAGTAGCAATTTCCTCTGAATCGACATTTTCCAACCTGAAGGGAGGATTCTAAGGACTCAGGAAATAAGCCAAATATACAAAGCTCAGGAAACAACATTCATAAGACCAGCCTAAGGTTACATATGCAATAAAATTTGGCTGGGAAAGGAGAATCTGACCAACAGAGTTGACTTACAAATTGAGCAAAGAGCTCCAGAGGCACAGCTTTCGTAAATAATTCTCACACTGGGTGAGCCTTGTAGCAATACAGCTCCCTTTGAGTCACCCATGCTTCTGGAAGCAACTCAGTAAATTTATTGTTCACTGAGTTAAGCTTGGTGCCATTTCAGTAGTAGTAGTGTGTTCATCAGGGCCCTGTCTAGGATGAACACTTGTTTGTTCTTATCTCCCAGGAAAAGTCACAGGAGAACAATACATTTTAGAGTTTCTTTAGGTGGTTTCTTTTAGAGGAAATGGGTAAAAACACAGTAACAGATTTAAAAAGATTATTCATTCTGATTAGCATTTAAAATGTATGTGTTAATAATGAATTTACTATTTAAAATTTTCTAAAATGAAATGTGATGTTTAGGGAGACTGAAAATGGGAAAAAATAAGGATGAAATAGGTTTCTGCCAATGCAAAATGCTAGATCAGACCAAATTAAAAAAAAAAAACAGATAAATGCAGATTTATTGGGCGCAGCTCCTTAGTGGATCCACAGGTCCCAAAGAACAAGGCCAGAGAAGACACACACCTAAACTAAGGCAGAGAACTTTTATCAACATTAAGCAAGGGGTGTTGATGTGCCAGCCAGAAACTGGAACTGTACCTAAGCATCATCAAAAGCTAAGTCCCTTGGTATGTACGTTGGTGCCATTCCCTTGTTCATGGTTTTCTCAATGTAGGTGGGGTTGGGGGAAGTAGAGTAGATGGGGTTTCCCAGCTTATGCACGAGGGAGCAGGGGTTCCAACTATACAATATGAATGAATAGATCACAAAATTGTGAGAAAACAGGACTGACTTGCTGTTTAATAAGACTCCATTATAATGTGTGTGAGTAGATATACATATATGCATATTTTCTGTAGATATTTAAATATATATTTGTTCATATGTCTCCATGTATTTTATCATATAAAAATGAATATTCAGAAAGTCTTGGTTCTATACATTTGTGCTGCATATCTATGTGCTAGCCATGAAGCACAGAGACTGTTTCTAATTTCACTGGACCTCAGATTTCCTCATGTGTAAAAATGCGTTTGGGGGTAGGTGCTAACTTTCCTGACTTAAAAACCTATGATTAAGAATCTCTTATCTATTAACATTCTGCTAAATAACTTACCAGATGATTCAATGGTATTTCAGTATAAATTCATGACATATGCTGCTGCTTTTCACTGTGTCTTTTTATCATGTGTGTAATTTCTTTTTTACATGACAGTGACTCACAAATCATGTGACTGTATTCTCTTAAGGAAAAAGCATGTGTTTTCTAGTAGTATGCATTGTTATTCATAATTTCTATGCAACTATGCTAACTTAGGAGTCTAAGCAAGTAATAAAAATGTCGATATCTTATTACAAGTTTTGACATTTGTTTAGTGTGTAATTTAAAAGGACTGCATTCATATTTTATGTTCAATGTTAGTTTTTGTAGTGCACTCTTTGGAGATCACACCTTTAATTCTCTGAAGTAATCCTATCATATAGGTTTCCTTTCATTATTTCAGACAGAGAATTAGTCTTTCCTGGGGATGAACCTCCTACATGGTTATCTACTACCAAGTGGTCAGCCCTAAAAACAAATACATGCAAGCAACACTAAATGGACCAAGTAGACCTTATATATTTACATTCTATTGTGCATATTACTTACTGTGTGTGTGTGTGTGTGTGTGTGTGTGTGTGTGTGTGTGTTTGTGTAACAATAAAGAGAGGCCATGAATTTGGGAGAGAACAGTGTGGGTGACATGAGAGGAGTTAAGAAAGAAGAGGGAATGGGAAATTTTATAAATACTTTTCACATGTCTGAAAATTTAAGAAATAAATTAAATGAAGAAATAAGTAAAGGAGTCATTTGTGCATTAATCTGTTGACAAAGTTCTGTTAAGCTAAATAACCCTTAGTATAATGAAAAAATAGATAGTAACACACATTCAAATTTTCCAGTAACAGAAATATTGTTTTAATTTGTTTAAAGTACTTTTCAAAGGGTATCTGTCTTCTTATGATTGACTCAAATGATTTTAAATGTTTTGTGGGTGTAGTTTTACTCTGATATTTTTCTAAAATTTATATAGTGATTTCTGCAGAACCCACGTCTTAAAACTGCACAGAGAACATGTTGATATGAGATAAGCCAACATCATTTTGACTGGAAATTATTGAAAGGGTAAAGATGCCATCTGAGATACATAAAATATTATGGTTTAAGGTCAGAGTAAGAGACTGATAGAAACATATGGGGCTGTTGCAAAAGAAGGGGTGTGTTTACTGACAAAAAAAGAAAAGGGAACTGAAGGATGATTTTTTTAACCTCAGTTTTTTCATTGTATTCATTTTCTTTTGCTAAATTTTATCATTGTATTTTTTTGGTACTTATGGGTCACAAAACCATGTGCCTTTTCCTATTAATAAATATAAAAAGTTAAAATGTATTGTAAAGTTTATATTCTGTAGTGCCCTTTCCATACCTGTACACCTGCTCCCCAGCTCTTCTGTTCCCTATGTAGCAGGGTTGTCAGTGTCTTGTGTATCTTTTCAGGGATATTTGACATATACATGCATATTTTAAGAGCCATTGTACATTGATCAGTATTGATCATTGTAAAGTACATTGATCATTGGAAGAAGCTCACCTATGTATCAATTATCTCTCTTCCAGTATGAAGATGTGCTGTACAATATTTAACTGACCCCACGGGTGTGGGAAGTCCTTCTGTGTATGTGTTGCTTTTAATGGTTAATAAAGAAGCTACTTTTAGCCAATGGTTTAACAGAATGAAGCTAGGTGGGAAAAACTAAACTGAATGCTGGGAGAAGGAAAGTGGAGTCAGTGAGAAACCATGGAGCCCTGCCAGAGACAGATGCTGGGCAGAACCTTGTCAGTAAGCCACAGCCACGTGGCTATACACAACTTAATAGGAATGAGTTAAATTAAGATGTAAGAGCCAGCCAATAAGAAGCTAGAGCTAATAGGCCAAGCAGTGATTTAATTATGTCTATATTCTTGACTGAAAATGTCTATCATCTATAGTAGTTCTAAGGTGAACTTTTGGGGATCACTTGAGTATACTATAATATCATCAACAAATATAGGTACTTTGGCTTCTTTTCTAATTTATATGCCCTTGGTCTCCCTTAGTTGTCTTATTGCTCTAGCGAATACTTCAAGTACTGTGTTTCATAGGTATGGAGACCTGCTTATAGTAGAATCGCCTTGAGTTTTTCTTTATTTAAATTGTGATGTTGACTATGGGCTTTCTGTAAAATGACTTTGATTATGTTTAGGTATGTCCCATGTATCACTAAAGTCTCTAGAACCTTTATCATAAAAGTGTGTTAGATTTTGTCAAATGCCCTTATTGCTTCTAATAAGATGATTATGTGCTTTTTTTTTTTCCAGCCTGCTCGTATAGTGGATCACAGTTATTGATTTTCAGAGTTAAACCATCTCTGCATCTCTGGGATGAAGCCTGTTTGATCATGGTGAATAATTTTGATGTATTTCTCGATTCAGTTTGAGATTATTTTGCATCTGTGTTCATAAGAGAAATTGGTCTATAATTATCATTTTTTGTTGAGTCTTCATATGGTTTGGATGTTGTGGTCAGAGGTTACAAATCAACGCGAGAAAGTACAAGAGATTCCACAGAGCAGGACATATTAGCCAGGTAGTGGTGGTGCATAACTTTTATCTCCGCACTCGGGAGGCACAGGCAGGCAGATGTCTGTGAGTTTGAGACCACCCTAGTTTGCAGAGCAAGTTCCAGGACTACAAAGGCTCTGCAAAGAAAACCTGTCTCGAAAAAATAAACAAAAAATTTATTTCAGGACTCCAGTGCAGTAACTGATTGATCATGGACCACAGTACAGACTCAGGAGCTACCTGCATCCCAGAGCTTTTCTTTCAGAAAATATTTAAGCATAAATATCCATGCCAAGGCCATCCCAGGGCTAGGCATGAAGAGCCTTGGTGACTGTTGGTCAATGCATTTCCTTCCCCTTCCCCCTGCCCTTTCCTAATAAACCCTTACATGGGTTTGTAGAGCTCTGAAGTTTACTTCTCACGACCGCAGAAATGACAGTATCTGTTGAGAAAACTATCCATTTCTTTTAGATTTCCAATTTGGTCTTAGTACAGGTTTTTAAAATATGTTTTTGTGATATTCTTCATTTCCTTGGTGTCTATTGTTATATCCTCTTTTCATTTCTTATTTTGTTAACTTGGATTTTCTTTCTCTGACTTTTGGTTCATGTGGACAAAGATGTGTTGATCTTACTGATTTTCTCAAAGAGCCAGCTCGTTGAGAGTGGGTGTGATTCTTCGTTTTGTTCTTTTCATTTCAATTTTTTAAATTTAAGCCCCAAGATTGATTATTTCTTGCCATCAACTGATTTTGGTTTTGATTCTTTATTTTTTGTTCTAGCACTTTAGTGTGCTGTTAAGTTGCTATCTAGTTTCTTATGTAGGTCATTAGTGCTAGAAACCTGTCTCTTAGAAACATTTTCATCAAATCCCATAAGCTTGTATATACTGGATATTCATTTTCGTTGTATTATAGAAAGCCTTATTTTATTTATTTCTGTATTGATTCATTTTGTATTTAGTAGAGAATTTTTTAGTTTCCATGAGTTTGTAAACTTTGTATTATTTCTCTTGTTGATATCCAGTTTTAATTCATGATGTTCTAATAGAATGCAGGGAGTTAATTTAATTTTCTTGTTGTTGAAACTTGTCTTATGCCTGGATATCTGGTCAACTTTGGAGAAATTTCCATGAGGCACAGGGAGTAATGTATATTCTTTTTTTTTCTTTAGGTAAACTATTCCATCAGCTCTAGCATTTTTCTGTTTAGTTTAGATGACCTCTCTATTGGTGACAGTGTGGAATTGAAGTCTCCCTTTATCAGTGAGTGTGGGTCAATATATGAATAACTGTTGTCATATTTGTTTAACAAAAGTGTTTTCCTTTGTTTGGAGTGGCATATATTTTAAAAATTGAAATGTCATCTTAGTGGATTACTTCTTTGATGAATATGTAGTGTCCTTCCCTATCTCTTCCGACTAGATTTTATTTGAAGAATGTTTTGCTGTATATGAGAATGGTCATGCCAGCTTGTTTCTTAGGTACAATTTTATTTATTTCCTTGAACTATTTCTTTTTGTTTACCTGAGTTTCTTTAAGGAATGCATTCATTTTCCAAGTTGTTTTTGTTTTCCTGGGTTTTTTTTAAGGATTCATTTATTTTCTCAATCTATTTGTGTTTTCCTGGATTTATTTAAGGAACTTATTCATTTCCTTTTTGCAGAGCTCCATCATCTTTACACAGACTGTTTTTAGATTTTTCTCCCGGCCTTCAGCTAGAATGTTAGAATAGATGGTGTCTGCTGCATTGGGATTGCTGGGATTCAATGGAGACATTTTGTCCTGGCTGTGACTGATTGTCTTTTTACACTGACATCTAGGTATCTGGGGTTGGAATAATTATAAGCCTGGGTGACAATATCTGGTTTTGTTTTTGTTGAATGAATGTTCTATTCTTTGGTTTCTTCTTTCTCTATGGATTTTAGGGGAGTGTGGTAGCTGTGTACTACGTGGTAAGAAATTGTTTGTGAACACATTTTCCAAGCATGATCCATCGGTATGTTCCCAAGGTATACCTGCTGCTCTTGGACGCTGAGATGATGGGAAGAACTGAGGAATGCAAGTTTGAGAAGTTCTTTCTGATCTCTTGGGAGTGGTGTCAGAGAGGAAAGATAGACCACAACAAATTTTCTGCTATTCAGCTGAAGCCCAATAGATGGGTTGGGTTGAATCTGGAAGAATCGAAGGATAGGTATGGATGTCCAGTTTGTGTTTCCCTGGCAGGAGTGACCCTCAGGTTAGGTGGGGGCATCTGCTTAGGTTAGGGCTGGGACAAAGCAATACATGTAGGGGTTAGTAGGATAAAATCTGTGGAATCTACGGGAGATGGGAACAGCTAGAGGGAAGGCTTCCATGGGTTTCTGTTCCAGAGCTGGGGATGAGACTAGGGAATTGGATCTGGGGTACAGAGGAAATTTTCTTCCATAGAAACATGTGAAAAAAAAAAGTCTATCTAAAAGACCTCAACCCAAATTCCTGCAATTATGTCTGTGGTGAGTCTCCATTTCTAAGAGACAAAAAGATGTACAATAAATTTTCAGCTTTCATGGTTGAGGTTTAGAAGATTACACAGATGATACTTTTGTCCTTCTCATTTGGGCTTTCATCCATTTAAATGATTTCAACTGTTCCATTCTTGCATATTCTGCAGTAGTTGGTTCATGTGAAGATCATTTTGTAATTCTACTGTTAAGTGGGCCAGTTTCAACAGAGTCAACTCATAGGAGCAGAACAATATGTCTACCCTTGTACTGTTAGAAATAGCCTATGAGTATTACTCTGAAGCATAAGTTCTGTTTTTCTCCATTGTCAACAAGTATGTTTGAGATAATCTTCATTACTCCCATAGTTGTTGGTGTGGGCAATGCAGAGGAATAACAGAGATGTAGAACATAATTGGGCCTCTCTGCTGTGACTTGGGAGCCTGGAATGAAGGCAGAGGAACTATATTCACATGAGAATGTTATGTTTCCTCTTGTACTGTTGCCAAAGTAAGTCTCTTCAATTTCTTTCTTTCTCCAAACATATCCAATGATACACATTCTTCAGGTTTTTACTAATCCTTTTATATTTTTATCTTTCTTACTCAATACATTTATGGATATGTTGATTTTCAAAATGATCCTCTTTCTGTCCTTATATGATAGCTTCATTTTTTCTCTTTTTGCCTTTAGAAATGTGTGTGTGTGTGTGTGTGTGTGTGTGTGTGTGTGTGTGTTTATATCGCCCAGAGCCATGGTGACATCTGGGCCTGGGCTACTGCAGAGGACCATGTCTGGTCCTACCACGGCCTGGGTCTACATTGATGTCTACAGCCTGTGTTGACACCAAAGGCCACAGGGATCCCTGCTTCTAGGCTACCATCTAAGGCCATGTCATTCCTGAAGGTCATACTCTTGCCAGGGACACTCCCCTAAAATCCATAGAGAAAGAAGAAACCAAAGAACATCATATATATGTACATAGATGTATATTTAGTTCTTTGAAAATGTTTACAATGTGACTTGATCATATTCACTCTCACTGTCTCGATTTTTCCAAGATTCACCTCCATCCTCTCCATTTCCTATCCATCCAATTTTGTATCCATTGTTTACTCCTCTCAAAGCCAATTTGTGCCACCCAAATACTTTTGGATATTTGGCCTTCCACTGGACCATGATTAACTTATCAGGGGCTACAATCTTAAAGAAAACTGTCTCTTTATTTTGTAGCTAAAAATTGCCAGTGATTTCTCAGCTAATGGTGTGATTGTATAACCAACTCCCCTTTCCATGCCGCTGTTTACTATGACTTGAACTTACGCAGATGCTTTGAATGCTGTCACAACACTAACTTTATATGTACTGCTTTACTCCTACATATTTTTCTTCTAGTCATCTTCCAACTCTGATTTTACTGTTTTTTTTCTATCCCTCTTTCTGACCGAATCTCTTAGCCATTTGAGGAGTGGTGTGGTGTATATATGTTCTATTTAGGGCTAAGCACTCTGCATTCTCTGATTCTCTGCACCTTGATCAGTTGTGGATATCTGAGCTTATCACTGTCTACTACAAATAAAATTTCTGAGGGGGGTATAGTGACCATTGATTTGTCTTTGAGTATAAAAAAATAAATCTTGACAAGATGGCTCGTAATATATTCATTTAATGTAATAATAATAGTAGGTTTTCTCCTAGGGTTTATAACCCATCTATCCATAGGTGATTGGCTCACTAATTATAACAAGTATGGGTTTCATTTTGTAGAACAGGCCCTAAATTCTATCAGAAAGTGCTTGGTTACTTCTTTGACATTTTTGCCACTATTACACCAGTGGATATATCTTGCCAGTCATTATTATAGCTCATAGGGTTACTAGCTCAGTAACACTGATAGTTAATTTTTCCATATTATAGCACCCATAGCACCTTCCAGAACTATGTAAGCTTGTCAGTGGTCAGTACCAGACTGATGATGTACTCTGACTCAGTTATGTGATCTCTACAGCAGTGCGGTAGTGGGTTCAGTAATTAACCAATTCTGGAGGATAACCAAGAACATGGGCATTATTCTGTAATATTTGAGGTTTTTATCTCATTGATCAGCAACTCTAAAAAAATTAATCCATTTCTGGAACTTCTCCAGTTGCTTCTATTTCAGTTGACAATTGATGTTTTACCTTGTTGTTTTGTCTAATAGTCTCATTTCTAAATTCTCTTACTTATGTTTTAAATTTATGCTTCCTACTTTTTTATATTAACAGGGAAGTTTTTAGTAATGAATTATATGCTCTCTGGTAATATTTTTCTGAAGCCCAACTTGCATCAGTCATTTATTTTCAAATTATTTCAAACTTTATTTTCTTTACTGTATCTTTATATCCTTTTGATTTTTCTTAAAATTAAGTATCATCAAAAAGATTTTCTATAGCCACCAGGGAGACTGATTTATTAGAACAGGATTAGAATTTAGTCCTAAGCCAACTAGGAGTATCTCCAAGATGCAGGGAGTGGTATGTGAATTCATATAACCTCCTTATCTCATCAATGGGTGACACGGGTAACTTTGAACAGACTTTATGATTCAGCATTTTGCTATTATTCTACCAACAGACCAACTGCTTCCCATGCATGTGTCTCCTTGATTTTGCCTGTTGATGTCTTTTTTTTTCCTTCAAAGAGCAGAATTGGATTTTGTGATATAGTTTTCCACCGTGAACTGCCTTTACCTTCAAAATATGTACTTTTTAAATCATCACTTGAACTGAAAAGCCCTTTGTCTGATGTCTCTTCTGACCAAACCAGGCTTGTGTGATCACCATAACACTGGTGATCTCATATGTACTTCATGCAATATGGTATAATTTTGGTTTCATTACCTGCTAATTAGAATAAACAGACACTCCTCTGGAAATATACAGAAAATGAAATGAGTCTTTATTGTATTTTGAAATGCAAAGCTATTTATTGCTATTGCATATAGTCTATTTTAACTGAAAGTTCTACTGGTAGAGAGCAAATAGAAATATAAGAGAAATGAGAAAGATCAAGTGAGCTGTCTTTATAAACAGAGAATATGCTTTGGTTTCCTGGCCACCCAGACCTGAATAATCTATATTAACTCCAACACTGTTTTGCCAATGACTCAACCATATTTCTAGCTAGCGCTTACATCTTAATTTAACCCCTTTCTATTAATTTGAGTATCGCCATGATTCTGTGGTTTACTGGGTAAGATTCCATGTGTGTCTCCTTTGGCAGATACATGATGTCTCTTTGACTCCACCTACTCTCCCTTTATCTCTGTTTGGATTTCCCACCTGGCTTTACTCTGCTAAGACATTGACCAAAAAGGATTTATTCATTATCCAATAAAAGCAACACATATACAGAAAGACATCCCACATTATGTCTTGGTTATTGTTCTGTTTTTATGAAGAGTCACCACAACCAAGTCAATTTATAAAATAAGGCATTTAATTGAGAGCTTGTTTACAGTTTTAGAGAATAATCTATGGTCACCATGGCAGGGAATGTGGCAGCAGGCTGGAAGTAATAATGCTGAAAGACTACATGGAACAATAAATATTTTTGGTACCCAGGTGGTGAACTGTTTAGGAAGAGTTAGAATGTGTGGACTTTTTGGACAAGGTATGTCACTAGATGTGGGATTTGGGGTTTCAAACACCAATGGCAGGACCAATGTTTATTTATCTGCCTGTACCAAATGTTGAAATATATGATCCTATGGTGACCATTCTCATTCAACTCACCACATAGGGGAAAAAGCAAATAAAATGTACAGTTTTAAAAGAAAACATAGCACCAGGAAATTTAATGTTGGAACTAAAGCTTGTGCTGAAAGAGATAATGCTAGTCTGATATGAATTGGAATAAAGGAAATAGTATCCTAATAGAAAGACCTTACCCAAGTAAGCTTCCAACTTGTAAAATGTTGGAAGGAAAGACCTAAGTAATTGTATTTTCCTAAAAAGAAGCAACAAAGGAAAATTTATGCAAATGTAATTGAACATGGGGGCCAAGTTCCATTTTAAGGTGACAACTGAACTGGCCAGCAGTAATCATGTGATCCTGGCTCCAGAATCATAAAGGAAACATGAACAATGGGGTTGTAGAATCTTCTTCTGTAAGTAAGGTGAGTCTCTGTGATGGTTTGAATGAAAATGGCCCCCATCAACCCATAGGGAGTGATATGAACAGTGTGTAACTACTGGTGTGACTTTGTTGGAGTAGATTTGGCTTGGTTGAAAGAAGTGTGTCGCTAGTGGTGGGCTTCGAGCTCTCTCATGCTCAAGCCAGATGCACTGTCTCATTCTCTTCCTGCTACCTATCGATCTGGATGTAGAACTTCTCCAGTCTTCCTCTGCGCCACCATGGTTCGCACCATGATAATAACGGAGTAAATGTCTGAACCATAACCCATCATCCCCGATTAATGTATCCTTATAGGAGCTACTATGGTAATGGTATCTCTTCATAGCAATAGAAACCCTAACTAAGCCACAGAGGCTGGACACATGGCAGGGGAATCAGAATCCCTACATGGAAGCCTTAAAAGGATACTACCTGGAACTATGTAAGTAAAGCCTGGATTGTGCTTCAGAAACAAAGATGTTAGATATGCCAGAAATGTACGATATCTATAAAAGAGAGCTGACTACAGGGTGTGGAAAAAACCAAGAGAGAGAAGAATGTTTTAGTTGGCAAATTTGGAAGAACAGATTCTTGTAAGTCCTTTGGTATCAGACCTAAGAGATTTGGAGTTTACCATGCTAGGTTTCAGTTTTACTTTAGTTCAATATTTCCTCCCTATACCCCCAATTCCTCCTTTTTTGAAGGGTAATGTATATTCCCTGACATTATATGTTAGTAGTATGTAATTTATTCTTATATTTTACAAGGGAATACAAGTAAGAGATTGTTCTGAGTCTCAATGGAAACTTTGGACTTTAAAAATACGATTTTGAAAGACTATGGTGACTCCTAAACTAAATCCATTTTGAAATATCGTAGCCATGAATGGATGAGTGCCAGGGAATGGACTGTGGCAGTTTAAATGAGAATAGACCTCATAGGTTCGTATATTAGGTTCAAACTTCCTAGAACTGTTGGGAAATGATTAGGAGGTATGACCTTGAGGAATGTGTGTCACTGGGGTTAAGACTTGAGGTTTCAAAAATCGTGCCATTCCCAGTCAGCTCTCTGTGTCTTGTCACTGTTATCTCAAGACATGAGCCCTCAGCTACTTCTTCAGTGCCATGCCTGCCTGCCTGCTCCCATGTACACTGTTATGATAGCTATGGAGTCACCTCTGAGATTGTAAGTCCCCAGTAAACTCTTTCTTATCAAATTTTGCTTTGTATTGATGTCTAAACACAGCAATAGAAAAGTAACTAAGATACTCAGTACAGATTTTATTGCTTAAAAGATTAGGAATACCCCTGATGACAAAGTCACCCAGTGCTTGACAAGCACAGCAGAATTGTCTTCCTGAAAGGAGTGATATCAATAGATCTTGCCCATATTGTATAATGTAGGCATCTTTTACTCTCCTTTTATAAGTAATTTGCATAATTCTCATATGTGTTTCTTATTTCCTAGAAATAATATTCATATGTAAACTATTAGTGTATATTCATATTTATATCATTTATATTCATTTTTGAAGCACACTCATACTGATGAAATGACGCTTTTTTTTCACCTAATTGGCATGCAGTAAATATTTGTGCATTTCCTTACTAATACATGTTTGATGAAGTGTTTTCCATATTCTGGGTACACATTAGTAAATTCAGGGTTCTCCTTTTGCTCTCTCTAGTTTGAACTGACAAGAGGTTTGAAAAAATAAACAATTGAAAATGGCATTCCTGAAGGTAGCCATCAAGTGTAATAAGGCTCAAGTCAAATGGCTGAGCTGTCACTGTAAAATACAGCCTATTGACTTCCTTCCCACCAGGGAAAAGCACTGCATGCCACTTACCACAGATGGCCCAGACAAAAAGGATGGCCCTGAAAACTGCAGGAGGGGATGTCCTGTTCAGTTTCCAGAAAGACACAAATCCAGCTTGTTATATATAACCACATTGTTTTTATTCTTCTCTCGTATATTACATCCCAACTGCAATTTCCCCTCCATTCCCTCCTTTTAATATCTACCCCCACATCCCCTCTCCCTCAGATCCATCCCCTTTTTGCCTCAGCTCAGAAAAGAGCAGAAATACCAAGGACAACAACCAAATACAGCATAGCAAGCTACAATAAGAGTAGGCACATACCATCAAATCAAGGCCGGATGAGGCAACCAATAGAAGGAAAGGGGTCCTAAAAGTGGACAAAAGAGTCAGAGACAGACTCCCCCACCTGTGATCCCTCTATTAGGAATCCTACAAGAATGCCAAGTTACTTAGTTCAAATATATGCAGAGGACCTAGATCAGACACCTATAGGGTCCCCTATTCCCCTATTTCTGCAAGCCCCCATGAGACCTTGAGAGTTGATTCTCATGGTGTCCCTAACCACTGTGGTTCCTATAACCTTTTTTCTCCTTTGCAGGATTCCCTAAGCTTCGCTTACTATTTGACTATGGGACTCTGAACTGCTCTCATCAGTTGCTAGATGAAGTCTCTCTTGTCTCTCTGATGACAGTTTTCCTAGGCTCTGGTGACAGAAGAACTTGCAGGAAGGACAAATTGTAAGTTAAACTTTTTTTGTGGCTAGATTGGTGTCACAATCCCTCCATTTGAGGCCTTACATGGTTACAGAAGATGGCTAGTTCAGGCTCCATGTTCCTCATTCCTAGGAGTCTTTGCAAGGGTCATTCTCATAGATTCCTTGGAGCTTTCGTTGCATGTGTTATTGGCATAAAAACAGACAGATGGATCAATAGAATTGAATCAAAGACCCAGCTGTTAATTCTCAAATTATGTGGAAAAAAAAAAGCCTCTTCAGCAAATAGTACTGGTCTTACTGGATGTCAGCATGTAGAAGTAGGGTGTCTTTTACACAATGTGCATCCTTCTAAGCCTCTCACATTGTTGATACACAAACACAGCTCCCACGTCAAAGGGTAAAATAGGTGATATTTTATTCTGGAGACAAACATTAATGAGCATGGCTGGGGAACATAGATTCATACTGACCCAAATTAATGCTCAAATGTAGATATGGTTTCATGAAGTTTTTAGAGCATCACGACATAACAACAAAGTCATAAATAATTACGCCTTTCAAATACATTGGTAGAAATATCAGTAAAGTAAGGTACAGCTAAGAAGAGAAAGCTCATCTATAAGTGTCTGATGCTATCTGATAGTGTCCATGGGGCTTTGGTTGGTGGGATCTAGGGAATCTTAACTTAATATATTCCAAAAGGTTTGTTATCTGTTAGTCTCAGTTCCAACACAGAGCTGGGCCAGGAATGGCTTTCTCTTGTAGGCTAAAGGTAGGCTAACATAAATTGTAATTAGGTTCTTGATCTGCAACATCCCATCATCTTCTTATCACTGAAGTTCTAACTCCCCAGTCAGCATGTGTAGATATAACTTACATCAATCACTAAAGATACAGCTTCTTTCCAGGAATTCTCTTTCACAACAGGAAACTCAAGCACATTCAGTATCCAGAGAAATAAAGTTTATAAGAAAATTCAGAGAATATTGAGGGGAAAGAGATGTTATTCCTAATTGAATGAAAGCTACCAAGTTGAATTTGGAAGGAGGGGTGTTTGTGGTATTTGTAGAAATAAAATGGGTGACCACTAAAGAATATGTAAATGACACTGGATCCCTTATGCTAAGGCAGGGTAGAAGGTATAATGAATTAATAGTGGTAAAATGCTTCAAAATAAAATACCCTTCTAGATTTATTAATCATGTGGCATTATTGCTATAACTTAATGAATTGTGCAACTAGAACCTTTGAGAAGTTTTTGTATATTAAAAATGCTTACAATCATTGCCACCTGCATCTCATTTAACCTATGGTTGCTGTTTATATCAGGTCTGGCATTTCTGTGCCATGTAAAGTAGCTAACAGCCTTTGGCTACTCACAATGCTTTGCTGCACAAATGGCACCTTCTTTTCGTATCCTATTCCAACCGGAATCAAAGACTAAAAGTACCATTTAATGTGTTTTATGGATAAATTATGATCTTATGTAATTGAGTATCCTTATGACTGTAATATAAATGCTTGTATTGGCTAAATTTAAGGAGTTTTGTGCAGACTACTAAGTATATACACTAAGCAACATATTCCCATTGGTCAGAGTATTTCACGTGATAGTTTGGAAAAAGAACCTAGGTTCATTTTCAAGAAATGACACTTCATAATTCCATGAACATTTTTAAACATAGGAATATAGGTGTACATAGTTGAGGGAAGAGAGAAGGTATATCAGCGAACATAGGCTTTAGGAACTCTCAGCTAAAAATAGTTTAATTATTTCAGGTCTTCCCATAATGCTCACTGACTTCAACAGGATATGCCTCTCTATTCCCTTGCTCCTTATTAACTGTCATGTGGAAGGAACGTCTATTGATCCCTTTTGTAATCTTCTTAGGCCTGGTGGGTATTGCATGGCTGAACATCTGGGAATGCTGTTCTTTGCTGTCTGGTGAGGGAGAGGACGAGAAGATGGGCCCCAGGTGTCTTGCAGTCCACTGCACCTTAAAGATTGCTGACACTAATCCACATCACACCATGCTGTCAAGTCTGAGGACTGCAGAGAAGCTGCTGATGGGAAGCATAAACAGCCCAAGGGAGATAACTGCTCTTAGTGATAAAATGCACAGTTTCCCTGGGATTGTAATTTATTCCAGAGCTTTCTTTCCGAGCATGTCTTAGTAATTTACTGACATTTGGGTGGAAAAATAAACAGAAACTGAAAGAAAATGAGATGGCAATATGATTGAAATGTCCGTAATGTCTACCAGTTTATAGTTTATCTGATTTAATACAGTACTGGAATGGCATTAGAAATTATCATTCCCTTTTCAAAAAGGAGGTCAAAGTCTAGAAAGGTTAGGTAGTGTGTTCAGTATTTTAGCTAGCAGAAGGGGAAACTAAAACAGAACAGAAAACAAGAAAGCAAAACCCAATCTACCATTCAGCCAGAAACTGAATAAGCTTTATGCTTATTAGCAAATTAAATTTCATAAAAAATGAAGCAGAAGACCACACTTGCCCCATTTTACAAAAATAAAAATATGGGGAGGGTTCAGGTGTTAGCATCACTTAGATTAGAGGTTGATGCCTTGATTTGAAACCATACTTCAGAACCTGTCTTCCTTCATCTGCTCCTAGTGGTATGGCCCAGATCACTGCACAATGGAAGTTTTGGCCATCACTGTTCTGAGATGATGCCTATAACTGCTTTTCACAGTGCCTGGTTCAGGAAAACATTTCATATTTCTGAACTGCTACAAATGGCAATGGCTTAGTGGCATATTGCTTTCGTTGCAAAGATTTTAGAATATTTTAACCCTATTTTAGGATCAAAATGCTAAATTCCCTGTGCATTTCTAATTTCAGATTGTGTCTTGAAAGACTAAGGCTCAGCAAGCAAACATTTCTTTTCTAAATAGGTAAGTTATCAGTGTACATCGGGTTGTCAAGGTGAGGTATGAGAGAACATTCTTACTATGCTGGACCCCACATTGGACACTGGTACAGACCAAACACCACGTGAGTTTACAGTACCATTTTTAAATGGGTTTTTGTTTTTGTTTTGACTTATTTAATGTCTTGTTGAAAATGGAACCCAGGGCTTCACCTATGGGAGACAAGCACTCTACCCCAAAACTACATCTTCAGACCTATCTTTGAAGATACCAAATGCTTTCATGCACATGCCTTTATGTCTTGCAACAAGTGTAGCTATTACTGTCATTTAACAGGGAGAAAAAGAAAGAAAGAATGTTGACTAAATAACTTGGTTCCTCCTGCTGGGGGTTAGGGTAGTCAGTCAGGAATAGATTCTCTGACTTGAAACTTAATATTCTGTCACTCCACATCACTGCCCCATATTTGTCCTAAGATTGTAGTTCATTTCTACCATATCTGAACTACCAGGTTTCAAAAATGCAAATGCAGTAGAGAGTCACAGGGGGCAGCATTATGAAATGCAGGGATGTCGTGTTCAGAATGTGAACTGTAAGCTCATGGAATAACTTCTTTGAACACTTGACCTAGAGCTGGTAATACTGTTTAGCAAGGATGTGGAAGGAGTGTAGCTGGAGGAAGTGGTTCAGTGAGGGTTGGTCCTTAAGGCTTTGTAGACCTGCAGGACTTTCAATTCATGCTTTGCATCCTGTGTGTGGCTGCAGTGTAACCTACCGTCCTCTCTTGGAACCATGTCTTCCCTGAATGCTGCCATTTTTTTTTCTGTGATCCACAATAAATATTTCCTCCCTTAAATTTCTTTTTTGAGCATGTTTTATTATATCATTGAGAAGATAATTAAGGTAAGGGTGAGGGATAATTTTGGTAGGCCTTACACTGAAATCTGAAAATTTTTCTTCAATTCATAAACATTTATCCCTACATCATCCTTGGCATCATGTTAATTTATGTGTGGTTTAATGAAGCTTAGAAAACCTTCTGTTTAAGTTCACAAATTTCTACATGTATAAACTATAGGAATAACTTGTAATGAGATATCTTACTTCACTAATTATACCAAAATCGAACTGGTGATGGTAGTTGTGTCTTACTTTTGTCTATAGTTCACATAATAAGTGGCCAAGTTTTTTAGCTTTTGATTTAGAAAATAGAGCCAGGGGCTCGATTCTTTAGGAGGTTTGGATAAAACTGAAGGATGATATGAAGGTAAATTTAGTAAAATAAGAATCAACTGGTGCATATTTCTAATTGAGGTTGTCAAGGACTGCTTCATGGCAAAGACATTTATTGAATGTTAGGTAAGTTTTGAAGATTTCTGCTGTTCCTTTTTGGAATAGTGTGAGTAAATTATTCTAATGAAAATAAGGAATAAATTAAAATATTCCAGAACCTTTTATACTGGATTTTATACTGGATACAGGAGTCAATTAAAACATTTTTGTTGATCCAGAAAGATTTCTCAGTGTGTAAAAAAGCATTTGGTGCACAAGGCTGACCATATTGTTTGATGTCTAGAATCCACATGAAGCTGAAAGAGGAGAACTAACTCTCCAAAGCTGTCGTCTGTCCCCACACACTCAACATGTCAACACACACACTTACACAAAAATGTTTTTAAAAATCAAAACACTTCTATTTAATAAATGAGTAAGTAATTGACTCTTTGCTTTATGCCATTTAGTGCTTTAGCCTGTAAATACTGTTGACGCATGTTTGTATTACTTAATACCAGTGATATTAGAAATGTCAAAACACTCTGGTCATAATACTGTGCTGTTATGTTTGGCAATTCTTGAACAAAGCAATCACAGAATACTTTTGTAATTCTTTATGCTGTCACAGACATTAAAAGGGACGATATAGTTGGAAGAAATATCTTGAACCAAAGCATGCAAGTGTAACTTCTTTAAAAATGAGGATATCAACCAAAAGTCTTTGATTATTCGCTCATTCCTAAGTTATCGTTGAGAATCTAACTATAAAACTATAAGGATTCTTGCTCAATTTCCATTAAATTTGAGTTTCTGCATTAATTATTTGATTATATTTTTTGTACTGAAAATAAATCACAGTGCCTGCCTGGTCATTTTCAGAGGAAGAACATGGATACTAACAATAAAGAAGGCACTACTTACCAGGTTGTGATTCTTCATCCCAAGTTTTTCTTTCTTAGAGAGCAAATGAACAGCACTTTTAACTCACAATGTCTTTAATGAACATGTAAGAACCTAAGCAAATTAATACTTCATTTTGTTTTAAATTATACATATATGTGTGTGTGTGTGCAATGTATTTTCAAATACTATGATTTACAACACTTACAATATTTTTAAAGAAGAGTATAAAGGAAAATATCGATAATGTTACTATTGCCAGTATAAATTAATGTTTTAATGATGATATTTGAAACTTCATATAATCCACCAACCCCCAATTTTAAAAGATTTTTCACTTGGACTGAGGGAATATATATCTATAGTAACATTCAAATAATTTGGATTATTGATATATAATGATGAACACATAAAATTATGTTGTAAGTTAATTTCTAACTTATTAGTTTAATTTATTGTTTGTTTGTGCCTTATTAAGTTGATCAGTGCAGAGCTGAGTAACACAGTGTGAATTAAGCAAGAGAGCATTTTCCTATTGAAAGAAAAAGAAATAACCTTTCTATTCTGAATATATTCAGCCTTGAGCATATATTTCTAACCATGGTGAAGCAAAGGGAATCAATCCTATTGACTCATTCAAGTGGGAAAATAAAAAAAAAAATGAAAATGCCAAAGATAAATATTTCAAGTCTTTGGCTCTCAAGGAGTAAAGAACTTTGAGAAGTGAGAAATGAGGTGAGTCCTGTGGACTCAACCTCCGTCTCACTGTGGAGAGTGAGATTGCAGTGTAGAGAGCACACAACAGGTAATTACAGGAGCAGGAAGTCTTAATGAACTGAGGCGGAGTCTTCAGATGAATTCCAGTCAGCATATATGTATGACAGAACTATTAACAAGACTGGAAGTACCATCCTCAGAGCTCAGAAAGGAACAGTCTAGTTACTGTTCCTAAAAGCCAGAATACTGTGCTCATGAAAAATAAGTCTTCAGAGGTTTTCTACAGTAATAGGGAGAAACAAATCTGAGTCAAAACTTTTTCTAAAAGATGTCAGCTACCAAAAGTAGACAGTAGATTTATGGCTAGCATAAATCTGTTAAGGATCATTCATTGTTAAAAGAACCATAGGAGCAATAATCAACTCTGATGACTTTAATGGAGATCTTTACCAAGTATGTGAAGAATTTGTTCCTTTATATACAACCTTTTACAGAAAAAATATGAACAGGAGATACTTCTCATCTCACTTTATAAGGTCTATAAGAGCACCATCATTTTGATACCTACAAACATAACTACTACCCATTCCCCCAATAGAAAGGCAAAAGAAAAGTATAAATTTCAGGTCAACATCTTTAAGAATCAAATACCAAAAATTTAACCACTATTTAGTAAAAATAATTCTATCAATTTTTTTTAAAAAAGGATCAGGGTATTTATCCCAGGAATATAAATTAGGTCTTCAAGTCTTAATAGACACAAGGGTGAACAGACATATATTCAGGAAAACCACTCAAATACAGAGTAAATATATATATAAATATATATAATAAATTATATAATAATAAATTTTTATATATATATATACTCAAATACAATATATATACAATTTAAAATGTCAGGAACAATCAATGATGTCCACTGTTACCATTCACAGTCACATTTTATAGAATTAAGCCAATATAATCAGGTAAGATAAATAATTATTTAACATCTAAAAGAAGGACAGGAAACCCAAGTACCTATCAGGAACCTACATAATCTAAAAGAAACATGTGAATACTAACAATTGAAGTTATCAAGGCTACATTTTCAATGACTAATTAGCAAATGTTGCTTTTTTAATGTATGAACAAAGAGCAAAGGCTAGTATATGAAAATTTATCAGCAAAGAGCACAAAACTAAATGTAAATTATAACAAACAAACATACAAAATAGAATCAAGAAAACAAAGACAAACCAACAGTAACAGCAGTGAAACAAACAGACAAACAAGCACTACGACTAACCAATCAATAAAAGAAAACAGTGTGAGAATGAGCAGAGAAGCATGTATGATATGTATGAAAAGACAGGAAATAAACTGGGAGAAGTTCTTTGTAAATTGTATACCTTATAATGGACAAAAATCCTTTGTTAGGATAAAAGAATTGTAAATAAAAAACAAAATAAAATAAATCAATAATTAAAAATTAATTTTTATTGATTTTTATTGAGCTCTACATTTTTCTCTGCTCCCCTCCCTGCCTCTCCCCTCTTATTCAACCCTCTCCCAAGGTCCCTATGCTCCCAATTTACTCAGGAGATCTTATCTTTTTCTACTTCCCATGTAGATTAGATCTATGTATGTTTCTCTTAGAGTCCTCATTGTTGTCTAGGTTTTCTGGATTGTTATTTGTAGGCTGCTTTTCTTTGTTTTATGTTTAAAAAACAGTTATGAGTGAGTACATATGATAATTGTCTTTCCGGGTCTGGGTTACTTCACTCAAATTGCTGTTTTTTAGTTCCATCCATTTGTCTGCAAATTTCAAGATGTCATTTTTTCTGCTGTGTAGTACTCCATTTTGTAAACGTATCACAATTTCCTTATCCATATGTGGTCGAGGGGCATTTAAGTTGTTTCCAGGTTCTGGCTATGACAATGCTGCTGTGAACATAGCTGAGCCCATGTCCTTGTGGCATGGTTGAGCATCCTTTGGATATATACCCAAAAGGAGTATTGCTGGGTCTTGAGGAGAGTTGTTTTCTAATAAAAAAATATATTTTTGTTAAAGAACAAATGCTAGGGAACATATACAGGCATGAGGCTAAAATAAACTCCTATTTTCCAGGTACACAAATTAACTCATTGGTGATTTTTCAGGATTAATTTATTTACTTCAACTTCTAAGGAGAAAGAATGAAGCATCTATCCTCCATTATTCAGTGACTATACTTCAATGTAACCAAATAATTGATTAGGATGTAAGTATGCCACATTAACTGTGAAGGACATTTGTTCACAAAACAAAATGATTACTGTGAATATTATGAAACATCCCAATTTGGTCAACCATTGATAAGAAATAGAAGTGAAGAAAGAACTTGGAAAAATAAACTTCCCAAGGTAGATTAATCTAGGGAGGTCAACCTCAACACCAATATTTCATCCTTATCGTAGAATAAT
Source organism: Myodes glareolus (assembly GCF_982192425.1). Lineage (NCBI taxonomy): Eukaryota > Metazoa > Chordata > Mammalia > Rodentia > Cricetidae > Myodes > Myodes glareolus. The sequence continues at coordinate 115,747,101 of NC_142028.1, read as the reverse complement.
CTCAGGAATAGCCCTGAGATGCCAGGCTTCAACCAAGATGTGAGGTCAACAAGCGCAGTGAGATTGCAGCACATATCACAAATCAATCCATGACATCAGAAGAGCACCAAGACTCTAGCCTAGATCATAATGTGACATCAGGAGAGAACAGAGATCCCACTGCCTCTTCAGACCGCGTTGTGAGGCAAGGAAGAGTTCTGAGACTCCAGCAACCATTGTTATGTAATTTTCGTTTACTCTTGTCCCACTTTACAGCACTGCAATATAGAGAGATATTTTTGCTATTTACTCTTTGGCGTTTTTGGACTTTTGAGGGAGCCAGCCACACAACTCCCAAATAACCACACATAGAGGCTTATTCTTAGTTATGAGTGCCTGACCTTAACTTGATTTGTTTCTTTTCAGCTTTTCTTAACTTAAATTATTCCATCTATCTTTAGCTTCATAGCTTTGATTTTATCTTTCACTACTCCTGTACAACTTTACTTTCCTTTTTACTCTGTATCTGGGTGGCTGGCCCCTGAAGTCCTCCTCCTTCCTCTCTTGTTCCCTGATTCTCAGATCCCTTTCTTCTAGATTCCTCCTCATCTTTATCCCCTCTGCCTGCCAGCCCCACCTATTCCTATCTCCTGCTTCACTATTGTCCTTTCAGCACTTCATAAGACCATCAGGGGTTTTAAACAGGCACAGTAATACAGCTTCACAGAGTTAAACAAATGCAACATAAACAAAAGTAACACACCTTAAAATAATATTCCCCAACAATCCATTTCAGACCCTCCTATATGGAGGGTATCAAGACATTGCATTGCTGTGGGATAATGCCCTAGTACCCTGTAAAGATATGCCGCTTGTATTAGTTTAAAAACTGCTGATTGGCCAGTAGTCAGCCAAAAACTAAAGGTGGGGCAAACACACTAAGAGTGATGTGGGATTCCCCTCTGTATGCCATGATTACTATCAATGAACAAAGAAACTGGTTGGCCTGTTGATAGGGCAGAACTTAGAGGCAGATGGAGAAAACTAAACTGAATGCTGGGAGAAAGGAGGTGGAGTTAGAGAAAAGCCGTGTAGCACTCCAGGAGACATAGTGCTGAAACTTTGCTGGTAGGCTACAACCTCATGGTGATGCACAGATTAATGGGTTAAATTAAGATATAAAAGTCAGCCAGTAAGAAGCTACAGCTAATGGGCTAAGCAGTGATTTAAATAATATTGTTTCTGTATGATTATTTTGGGGATGAGTAGTCAGGAACCAACAAGCAGCCTCTTCACTACATAGGAGAATTCTGGAAAGAGGAAAGGCTCTGTCTGCAGTCACGAGACAGATGGAGAAGAAACAAGATGAAAATTCTGCACTGAGAAAAGGTACCAAGGTATGTGGCTAAACATAGATAAGAATTATGGGTTAATTTAAGTTGTAAGGGCTAGCTAATAATAAGCCAGAGCTAATAGACCAACCAGTTTATAAATAATATAAGCCTCTCTGTGTTTTTTTTAGGACTCAATGACTGCAGAACTGGACAGGACAGAAACTTCCATATACATTGTATCAGGACTTATTCACTGTCTCAGATTATACAGGAAGGTCAGATAGTAGGCATAGAGTATGGTTACCATTCCAAATGATTCTGAGCAGTCAGCTTGTAAGAAGAGGCTCTGACTCCATCCCATACAGTGCTGTATAGTGACTTTAATCACCATTTATCAATAAATTTCATAGAATATGAGAATTTTTACTTCATTTTAATAGTATCTACTCCTATATATTTAAAAATCTGTTTCCTGTATATACCAAGTCTCTTTATAGTAATGGACAGTAGAATCTTCAGAATTTTATACCCTATGTTTTTTCTTGAGAGTATGTGGGTGAGACTGGGAAGCCATTTCAAATATATTTATTCATTTTGATGGAAAGAAACTTTTTAATGCATGCCAACTACAATAGTTATGATAAGTCTATGCTTGCTGCACACAGGGAACTTTTATTTCTCATAGACAGATAACATTTCCTACTTCATTCTATCTCTAAATTTCTTTCAATAAAAATTCGTTTACACTTAACGCTACTCTAAAAAATGACACCACATTCTACTGGTAAGAACCACAGTTGTATCATCCAGCATCTACCATTTAAGTCTACACATTACCATTAAGCAGAACAGGGTTTTGAGAGAACTGAGAATCATGGGAAGAATAAAGAAGAAAAGTTTTTTTGAAAGTTGCAGGAAATCAATAGTTATGCTTAGAAACTAAAATGCTTCTAATTCTCTATGTAGGAACATTTAAGAATTGAAAAAGATTATGTGGGGTTTATTTGTAAGAAATGATGACTTCAGGTCTGAAATTTCTCTAAATTGTAGACAAAGATGTATGGAAAATATTTAACTATAGCAGAGCCTGTTGCTGGGGAGCTAACAATCAGACTCAGCTACCAGGGAGAACAAGGAATAGTTGAGAATTTATGCCAAAGTGTGTCATGATGGCTGGTGTATGTTTAGACAAAAGTATTTTACAGTCTTATCCTTCCCTAAAAAACTGATAGAGCATCTACCATACCCAAAGGTCAACTACCTGAAAAGCTTGATTTGTCTATATGAAATACCCTATTCCAACCTATCCATGAATCATATACCTGTTACTAGTATTCAGGATTTCAAAGATGAACAGGGTATAGTTCTTTTCTTCAGATGTAGAAAGGTTAGAAAGAAAAGAGAATCAGAAAATGATTATTTTAGATAGTACTAAAATAGGATTTGTATAAAGATCAGAAAAAGGAACGGGGTGGGACATATTAGTCTTGTAGAAGAGATAAGACTAAAGTAGCAGAGATAATTGTAGCAAGGTGGCTGTTCAGATTATGAAAGATAGGTAGTTGTTGTGCAACAGTTTTCTTCAGTATAAAACCATATACCTTGCATAGAACTTTATTAAGACACAGGGACTTCAAGAGAAGCTAAGTAACAAGGAAAACCCTAACATAAACATACATAGATATCCCTGGGAAGGGGAAATAGACAAGAACCCTGAGAAAATTGGGAGCATGGGGGTTGGAGGGAAAAGGGAGGGAAGAAAGAAAGGAGGATGGAGAAGAGGAGGGGCGAGGGGAACTTGAAGGAACAGATGGTTGAGATGAAGGAGGACAGAGAAGTAGGGAATCATTATGGAACTAGCAAGAAACCTGGCACTAGAGAAATTCCCAGGAACCCACAAGGATGGCCCCAGCTAAGACCCTAAGCAATAAAGGAAAGGATGCCCAAACTGCCCTTGCCCAGTAATCAGATTGATGTCTGTCTTAAATGTCATCATAGAACCTTCATTCAGCAACTGATGGAAGCAGATGCAGAGATCCACAGAGGAGAAATGTACTAAGCCCAAAGTTCAGCTGAAGACTGCAAAGAGTAAGAATATGAGTAATGAGGTCAAGATCATGATGGGATACCCAAAGAAACAGTTTGCCTGAGCTAATAGGAGCCCACCAACTCTGGTCTGACAGTGAGGGAACCAGCATAGAAGCAAACCAGGCCCACTGAATGTGGGTGACAGTTATATGGCTGGTCAGATTGTGGGGCCACTGGCATTGAAACCAGGATTTATCCCTCCTGCTTAAATTGTTTTTTGGAACCCATTCTCTTTGGAAGGATACCTTGCTCAGCCTAGATTGTTCCTGCCTCAAAGCAATGTGCTAGACACTCTTGACTCCCCAGGGGAAGACTTGCCCTCTCTGATGAGTAGATGGGAAGTGGGGTTGGTGGGAGGTGCAGGGAGCAGGAGGAGGGGAGAGAGTGGGAACTGAGATTGGTATGTAAAATGAGAAAATATAGTTGGTTTTTTTGTTGTTGTTGCTGTTAAAGGTACAGAGCCTTTTAAAATATTACTGAACATTCCATACTATAGGCAAGTTCCTTTTACTCAGAAACTAAACATCTCAAAGGCTTCAGAAAGTCCCTGAAACTGAACAGATTCCCTTTTTCTAAACATATGAGTTCAGAAAAGAAAAAAAGGCAAGATGTTCTCAGATAAACTGAGCTACTTAAAAGTGTCTTGACCACCTGAGTCTTGTGGAAGATGTGGAAACCACCAGGACCAGCTGAAAGAAGCAGAGATCAGCAAGCTACTGGGAAGACACAGCCCATGTGCCTGCCTGTAGTAGACACTCTCCAAACTGCAGAGCTGATTGCAAATTGTGGAGTGCTTCAGTTTTCAGAGGCTGTCACCCACATTGGGGAGAACTTTTGGTTCTGCAGCTGTCTTTGAGTCATTTCTTTTCCCCAAGTAATCCCTCAACTGTATTCTTATAAGTAACCTTTGTAAAACCTATGAGTTCACAAGTAAGACATTGTTGGTATTCTCGCTTTGGTCCATTGTTAGTGCCCGATATGGAGTGAATAGACATTTGTTCATGTCTCACCAGCAATAGTGTCACCCAACAGTGGTTTTACTCTACAGGCAAACTAACAAGTCTGTCTCCTAGGTACCTAGTAAAGAAATGGATTATTCTTGGTCTTATAATTGACTTGTGCTTCTTGTTTCTACCTCAAGTCCTATAGTAGCATTTCAGAGAGGAAGAGGCAATTCAATGAGAGTTATATAACTGCAGGAGTTACTCAATCTAGGCTTAGTGAGATGGAAGCTTTCATAATGAACTACAAGCAGGCTTTCTTAATCTTTTCCCAACAGAAACATTATCTTTATTAAACTTGAAAGAAACAACTGACATCTGAGTCAAAAGGATAAATCACCCCTGTGTTCCCAGGCTTAATATATAGCCATTGAAGGGCTTATCTGGGACAGAAGCCGCCTTTTCTTTACAAGGATGATATATAGAAATGAGAGAACACCGTGGGTAACTGCCATCTAACAATTCCTACTCTTTGCTTTTACACTATCTTGTCCTGTATAGTGTTGTCCAACATGTATTTATATATACATATACAAATAAATACATATAAATATATATGGACACTCAGATTAAAGTTATATGGAGAAGATAAGTAAAATGATTTCAATTTCTCTCACAGAGTATTCATGAAAGGCATTAGGCTTATTTATATCATATAATATTTATTTATTTATCTCATATAGCATTTATCCAAACCTATTAGTTCACCCACACAATGGATGCTGAGACATGCAAATGAGGCTGAGCCATCTGAGGATGAAGTGTTTGGGGGAGAAAACCTAATATAGCCAACTTTCCACGTGTGGTATTTGATAGTGCACTTCTTGATATGGCAAGAGTTGCATGAGCCTTGCTACATGTAGTGAGACATCTAACTAAGACCGAGTTGTTGGGTAGAATGTTGGGTGGTAGTAATTCCTACATCGTAGTCTTCTTCTTTGTGGTATAAAGTGGCACACTTGTTTGGTTAATGAGATCTGCTCCACTATTATAAAGATGTCCTTAAAAGAGTTAAAGTATCAGAGTGTCATATATAAGGGAAAAGAGTATCAGAAAGCTGACATAGATGTTGCCTGTCCACAATAAATTCATTTGAGGCCAAGATAATTGTTCCAGAGGAGCTTGTATATACAATGAGTAATTACAATGGAAAAGGGACGTAGAATAAGAGGAAAAAGAGGTGCTGCCTTCCCATTTCTTATGATTTAGGACAAAGGGAAAGGCAAAGAGAGTACAAGTTAGATCTGTGCTAAAGATTGCTTCCTGGGATCCCTAAACTAAGAATTCATGTGAAGAATCAGATGGTGAGCAGGAACAGAAGACAGTAAAAATGATAGAAGAAAACCCTCAGACTCAACTGTTAATAAAGAGGATGGGGAAATCACTAACTCAACATAAAGAACTCTTACCTATGATCCAATATGTGAAACTATGTGGTCAATGATCTTTAATCCAACCTTTTGGGAGGTAGAGGCAAGAAGGTCTCAATGAACTTGGGGCTAGTCTGGTTTATATAGCCAGTAGAGCTACATATTAAGACACTGTCTCAAAAACAAACAGAAAATTACAAAAGAAAACCAAACAAAACACCCCATCTATAAAAATCAGAAAAACTCCATACCCAAATTTTTTTGGGTTGCAAAAGACATATAAAAGCAGTGGCCAAATTACCACAGCATGGTTCCCAAGGCTGTGGGAAATTGGGGCAGATTACACAAGCCTGAGAGCTGTAGAAGAAAAAACCTGAGGAATGTTACTACCCATCTCTCCCTAAGACAAAATCTTCAAGACTTTATGCAATATGAGAAAGTCAATCACTACTACATTAGCTTACTTGAGGCATAAGAAACACCAAGTTATTATTAGCTGAAAGCCCCATCATTATCATTATAATAGAAGACATAAAGAAAGGAAAAACATTACTTTCCCCAGATTACAATCCCCAGATTACATTCCCCAGAGAGAGACCACCAGAGAGGTCCAAATGTTAATAAGCAAGGTTTAATCAGCATAATACAAACATGTTTGGAACTCATCTCCATCCCCGTTGCAGTGAGGTAGAGAGGAGTTGTCGCTCCTCTGTAGGGTAGACTTTTTAAGGAAAAACTACAAAGAGGTCTTTTTGAAGTTGCTTTGGCACGGGTACAAGATCTTTTATTCTATCTTGTCCTGCTTCGTTAGCGGGCAAGGCCACGAGTTCCTGAGTCAGGACATCCTTGTAACCAGATGATCCCATTCTGAATCTATGCTTTGTATTTTCCCAATTCGGGGGTGGGGTTATTATCCTTTCTGGGAGCATGAATCTAGCCTGGGGTTTTTAATTTTAAAACATTTTACTAGGAAATTTCTTTTTGTCCCTTTGAGAATAAGGGAACCGTAATTACTGGAGAGCTAAAAATAAGAGGAGTGATGTTTGATGAACAATTCCTCAGAGTAGATGAACTGTTCGTAGGAAAGTAATAGAAGGTGACTCAATAGGGACCACAGGACTGGTATGGAATTTTGTGGTTTTGCTGAGTCCTACCAGGATGTGATCTTTACAAGGTATGAAAGGCTGCGAATGAGCTGAAAGATCTGGACTAGTGTATAAATCATGATCATAGGGCGCAAAATCATTCAGGAGAAGATGAGCAAAGGTGAAAATATAATGAGTCCTTTCAAAATTATTTTAACATAAAAGTACAATGATTTAGGTTTAACTGGAGTTTGTAGGGGAAAACCTGAGAGAAAGCAAATCCTGTGCTTGTGAGCCTTTTGAAAACTTTAGAACCTGAACAGCAGTTGGAATTGCAGTTTGAGTGGTTTGCTATTAATACAAAAAAGTACTTGGGCTTCGTTGCACACTGGAGCTGAGTGTATCTTATATATAGAAAGTCCTACAAAGCATCATGGAAATGGACAGCAGTGGATGGATATGAGGATAAGACAATGAAGGTTAAAAGAGCCAAATATTATTCTAGAATCCCTGCCCCCAAGAGTGTACACTCTACAATTCTACACTGTGAGAGAACATTCTTGGGATGGAGCCATTGTAGTGGCACACAGAATGTGTTGCTGAGGGTGCAAACTGTGAAAAGAGTCCTTTATAGGAGAGATTTAAACTTGTGAAATTGCCTACATTGAGTAAAGTGGCAAATAGTAAACAGGATACATTGCCTTTAAATTTAAAAAAGCTATCAAGGACTTAGAAAAACTAGAGATTATTTGCATTGTCCAAACCACTGTCGACAACCCACTATGAAGAAGCCAGGTAGCTTCTGAAGAACAGCTGTGGATGATAAAGAGCTAAATAATATAGTTCCCACATCCATGCCACTGTGCCGAACATTACCCTTTTGACTGGACTGACACAAGCGATACAATGTTGTACTAGATCATGTTAATGCAGTTTTTAGGATTGCCTGACAACTCAATTTCAGGGAAAATTCATTCACTTAGAGTGGTCAATAGTGGACATTCCGAGTATTCCTCTAAGGTTAATTTACCAGTCTCACGGCGTAGTGACCTGAGATCTTTCTTTGTTATCCTGTCTGCCCTCTGTAAAACCGTTTTATTATATAGATGGCAGGTATCTGCCCATCAGGTATCCTAGAGCCTTCTCATTAGGTTCAAACAAATTCAAATCACAGGAGAGCTAATATAGGCTAGAAAACACCTAACTCTGCCAACATTCTTGTAGACTATTATCTTACATGCTCCCCAGTTATGTGAGGTCTGTCTTCTATTAGAGGCTCAAGGTTATGAGACTATTATGTTAACATAACAGATGTTATGACAGACATTTATATAAGTCAACTAGTGCTGTAGACTGGAAAAGACTACTTGTAGGGCCTATTCCTGTCAGTGAGGGATCTGAATATGCCCTTGCCTGTGTGGGTGCTGTTATAGGTCTCTTAAAAGCATTTCTATACTAATGAGCAAAAAGAGAAGCCACCATAAAAGGTCTCACACAGGAGCCCCTAGAGAACTAAGGAATAGAGGTAGTCATTTGACAAATACTGATTTGCAGAATTGTTCTGGGTGCTGTGGTACTTCCATCTACTTTATTGCTACCCTAAAGAGGCTGGGTTAATTGAAACAAGAAATGAGTTTTAAAATAGCAAATGAAAAAAAAGCATCTTGGGTGTTTGAGAAAGGACACTTCCAAAGACCACACGTTATTAAGTGAAAATCCTGGTTCCTCAATAGGAACTTTTTCTAGGAG